>NW_026598269.1:0-41125 GCF_029784155.1 Uranotaenia lowii | reverse complement strand
CATTTTTGTCATTTTTGTCATTTTTGTCATTTTTGTCATTTTTGTCATTTTTGTCATTTTTGTCATTTTTGTCATTTTTGTCATTTTTGTCATTTTTGTCATTTTTGTCATTTTTGTCATTTTTGTTATTTTTGTCATTTTTGTCACTTTTGTAATTTTTGTAATTTTTGTCATTTTTGTCATTTTTGTCATTTTTGTCATTTTTGTCATTTTTGTCATTTTTGTCATTTTTGTCATTTTTGTCATTTTTGTCATTTTTGTCATTTTTGTCATTTTTGTCATTTTTGTCATTTTTGTCATTTTTGTCATTTTTGTCATTTTTGTCATTTTTGTCATTTTTGTCATTTTTGTCATTTTTGTCATTTTTGTCATTTTTGTCATTTTTGTCATTTTTGTCATTTTTGTCATTTTTGTCATTTTTGTCATTTTTGTCATTTTTGTCATTTTTGTCATTTTTGTCATTTTTGTCATTTTTGTCATTTTTGTCATTTTTGTTTTTTTATTTTATTTTTTCATTTTTTATATAACCCCTCGGAAAAAGGAAAGCAAAATAATAATTAGCTTAAATTGCTTGTATTGTTTGCAAGCTTTGCAAACATATTAGAATGTGTTTGTTGTTTCTATAATAATATTTTTCAAATAATTTGGTTCCATTTTTGCATATTCAACCAGAATGAAAAAATATCTTGAAATTTTAAGACAAAAAACAAAAAAAGGAATATCAATATAATCCAAAAAATTGCATTATTCCTATGTAATTCAAGAATATTCACAGTTATTCTCCACATTTACTCAACCCCAACAGGTTCTGGAGCTTTGGCTGCCCCAAGGTGACTCACTAAGTGCTCCCTTATGCACAGGTCAGCCGTGACTAATGGCTTGTTGATGGAAATGGGCAACACATTCTAAAACCGTCGAATCAATTCCCATTGTGACCCTCGAAATCAAATTAAGTCATAAATCCAATTACCAATTTATTAGATCACCATTACAGTCAGTGTCACCCAGAAACTCTAAACGATAGATAGGCATATTATAGAGTTCTCGTGTCGTCAAAGACTGTTATTACAATCGAACGGAGTTGAATCGGGGCAGGAGGTGCGCTTTTAGAAAGTGGGTGATTAACTTAGTCACCTTAGCACCCGCGGTAGTTCAGAGGGGGTACAAGATTTAGTACCTTCCTTCAAGGGTCTCAGTTTGCAATCTTAAAAGTGCATCGGGTGCAACAGGTGCAACTCAATAACTGGCAGACGGGCAAAACTTCTTTCGTAATCGTCTCGCTTTAGGAGTCGTCGTCGGGATCTGATGGAGATCAAATCGTGCCCGGGTGCCAACGTAATCGTTAGGAAGGGTTCTGATGAATAATTTATGGAAATGTAGAAAATATGTACATTGCCAGTGATAGATGAACCGGTAGGAACCAGCGCGCCGGGCACTTCATTAATTATTACACACTTCGGAAATCGATTAACCTTTATTGGGTGTATACGATTTGATTATAAGCCACTGGAGGGGCGACTAAAGTGGGATGGGAACTAAGATTTGACTATCAATAAGGTAAGAATGGGATTTGAAACAATGATTGAAATTATAGCTTAAAAAATGAAATGTTTACTAAAGGGGTTAAGCATGCTAATCTTCACAATTTGTAGTTGGAACAAAAACTAGAAATTAAAACTAAGGAAAACTTTGCAACACAAAATGCTTTTGTTCTGAGGGCCTCAACTGTCACGAATTAACTGAAACCGAGACATGCAAATAAGATTAAGATATTACCTAGTAAGCGACATTCGTCGTCAGATCTAGCTGCATCCCCTTTGATTTTTTAAAGAAAAATTAGAAGATTTAAAATAACTTTTTGTAAATTTATTTTTCGGCATATCGGTGAAAAGTAGTTATGAAATTGATAAAGATGGATAGAGAAGTGAGAAGAAAATTTACAGATGTTGAAAAGAGCGAAAGAGCATTTTTGCGAGGAAACTTATTAACGTACACCATACTTTACCCTGCAACATTTCATTATTTAGGAGAAGTAGTACCGGGATAGAGGTGGCACTACCTTAACCTATACAATGAAATCTGGTTGGTCCGAAGTCTACATGTGGTGAACACGTATACTCCGGACGAGCCCGTCCAACCAGATTTCATTGTATAGGTTAAGGTAGTGCCACCTCTATCCCGGTACTACTTCTCCTAAATAATGAAATGTTGCAGGGTAAAGTATGGTGTACGTTAATAAGTTTCCTCGCAAAAATGCTCTTTCGCTCTTTTCAACATCTGTAAATTTTCTTCTCACTTCTCTATCCATCTTTATCAATTTCATAACTACTTTTCACCGATATGCCGAAAAATAAATTTACAAAAATTAATTAACGGTGGTTAACTTATCTTTAATGATTTAAAATAACTTTGAAAATTTTCATGCAACTTCATAAATGTCTTCTGTTGACATCTCAATTGCACGTATGGAAAGCTGTAAACCGAACTTTTGAGCGAACCGATCCCAGGACTAATTTTAGGAAATCATGAACGGCCAAGATTGGGAACAGGTGGCCACAATTGTGACCGTCTTAGTCAAAAGTTTGAGTTTTTTTTTTCAAATTAATTACAGTTTCACAGTAAAAATTTATGTTTACTGCTCTTCAGATTAGTAAGCAATCAGATTTAAAAAAAAACTTTGAAAAGGCACGTTACAGGAAGACAAAAATAGTGAAAAAAAAACTAGAGAACCGTGTCTTATAGACCGGATACAGTTACATACTTTACACATAATTCCCTTCTACATTCATTACCATTTTCCTTCTCCTTCGGCGTTGCCGAATAATCTGTGTTATCCTTCAGTTCATCTCTACATTTCTTCCAACCTCTAATCTCGAGTAAAACCAATTCAAAATATAGAATTAGTTTTCTATCCGTAGATCCTTCATGTCATTATTTCTATTCCAAATGCATTGTATTATGGTATTTTTTCTTTAAATTTTTAAACTTTATTAAACAAATCCTTAACCTAATTACAACATATTTAGTATTAAACATTCATACAATAATAGTAGTAGATAGGTAAAATCTCAACATATATCGAGATATGTCTTAAAATGATTTACAAATACTTTTCTATTATTCCATCTATACTCTCTGATAATTTTCTGGAAACAAAACAAACTAGGATTTTTAAAATGTACTATATTATACGCTATAGCTTCAACCACTAACCAAAGACCTGCTTTCTTTTTATAATTTTTATCGGAAACATCACAGTACAGAATTTCATCAGGATCATTAAATTTTAATTTAAGATTATGCTTGAGAATTTTCTCCACCCATTGCCAAACAACATGTGAATTTACACAACATTTAATTCTATGAAAGTTAGTATCTGGTTTACCACACAAATCACAAAGCGGACTATCAACCCTGTTAGTAAAGTTAAACATCTTTACTTTGTTTGAAATAACGTCATTAAAGACTAGGAAAGCGCATGATTTTGCTTCTAATGTCAAATAATTTTTGCTTATATTTTCCCATATGCTTCCCCACCAAATTTCGGGATATTTGTCTTCTATCTGGGGCTTAATTTGTAAATCATTGATAAACTTACTATAAAGATCTCGTGTGCTATAAACTACATCTTGTGGGAGATTTTTCGCTATGTCAATCCATTTCTTGGAATTCATGGTTAAACCTTTAAGCTTATTTTTGAGGAAAAAATGTTGGAATCTTGAGTCATCATCTACTATCAATCTTTTAATAAAAAGGGCTTTACACTGATTTTCAGGGTCCCTGAGTTTAAGTCCTCCTTTCGCATAATCCAGATACATTTGGTTTCTTGCAACCTTAAAAAAATTCGTGTTCCATAAGAAATATCCAGTTATCTTTTTTATTTCCGCAATGTGACTATTATCTGGAGTGAGGACTTGTGCTACATACCACAGCTTCGAAAGTAAATATGTATTGAGAATGAAAACTCTTTCCCATAAATTTAATTTCCTTGAGTTATGAATTCGACTTGTGTGTTTTAGTGAGTTTATAAATTTTTCGTAGTTCAATAGTACCATTTCTTTAAAGTTGTTTTTGATAATGATCCCTAAAATTTTTAAGCTGTTTTTTCCGTAATTTGTTGCGGGCCCAAAACGCAGTTATTTAAACGCATAAAACCTGATTTTTTCTCATTTAATTTGATACCAGCAGTCAGTTCGTATTCAGATGTTATTTTCAGAACTTGGTCTAATTCAACATCATTTCGGATAATCAAGGTTAAGTCATCCGCATACGCGAAAACGTTGAGAAAATTTCCATCTAGAAAGATACCAGGTAAGTTATCACTCAATCTTCGTATCAGCGGTTCAATGTATAACGAGAATAAAATCATTGACAAGGGACAACCTTGTCTAACAGAACGTTGTATTTGAAAAGAATTTGTCAGGGTTCCATTAACTATAACTTGAGAAGAAGCGTTTGTGTAAAGATTTTTAATCAATGCAATAAATTGCATTGAAAATTCAAATTTTCGCAAGACGTTGAAAAGCTCTGTATGATTCACAGAGTCAAAGGCTTTCTGGAGATCCAATGTAAGAATTGCACATTTTACTTTCTTTGATTATTGTGCTTTCAAAATTATCGTTCTTAGGGCATCTGTATTCGTGGTCTATTCTTGGGTCTAATTTATACAAGAATTGAACCAAAGAAATTAGATCCGATCCAATGAAAAAACTGGCAACTGCACTCGTGTTCCATTAACTGTCAAACGGTTTAGAACTGCGTCAAATTGGATCCAAATCTCATCAGTTTTGGATCAATCCTTATACCAGCTCTAAAAAAGTTGAGTTGAAACTGGTATAATGGATCACCAATGCGATTGCTCTAAAGCCCTAAAATAAAAGTGCGGCAGACTGTCATCGCGGAGTTCCAATCGAACTGTCAAAAGTCGTTCCAATCGAGCATAAACATTTCTACCATTTCAAATTCGTGGCAGGTATTGCAATCTGTGTGACTGTGACTTTCAATTTTTTAATTGAAATTAATCAAGAATGCTGAGAAAATTCATTGGAGCAAAACGGAAAGAAGCACTTAATTTTTATTTTAACAATTGACACAACGGAGAACAAATTAAATAATATTCTCAAAACGAAAATCAACTTCACAATCTGCGACACAGTTGCACATCAAGAAGAAGTCATGCGAATGTTTTCGTTATTGGCAGTGTTGAAGGATTACAGAAGCTTTTTCAGTGCTGCCGAATCGGTGCGAAATTCAGTCTGCCGCACTTTTACTGTAGGGCTTTAGGTTGCTCGGGTCGGAATTTGGGTCTAAACCGGCTGTTTGGATCACGGATACAGGTGCTCTTAGGCGATCCAAATTAGTAATACACGATTTTTTCCCTACACCAGCTGTTTGTCCATCACCAAGGAGATTTTGAGTGTATTTTGATAAACGGTTGGCAAATTTTCTTGGCAAAAAAATTTATAGTCGGTATTTACCAAACTGATAGGACGATAGTTACCAAGATCATTTGAATTTCCTGTCTTGAAGATAAGCTTAATAATTCCACATGCGAAGTTCTCTTGCATCATAATTGAGCCATCTAAAAAACCGTTGAAAAGCTTCAGCATATCACCTTTAACTACTTCGATGTGTTGTTCATAAAACTCATATGTAAGACCATCTGGTCCTGGCGTTTTTTTCTTACTCGCAGCCTTAATTGTACTTCTCAATTCGTTTTCATCAATTGGAGACACTAGGATATCATTTTGATCACGTGTTAGGTACTTATTAATATTTTCAAATCGATTCGGTGGGTTTGATAACGTAGATACAATTTTAAAATTCATAAACTATTTGTTTTGTACTTTTTTTTTTCGGGGGATTCTATTTTCATCTTAGTTCTTTTGGTTTCCTGTTTCAATAGTTTCGACATTTGAAAGATACTAATTTTTTCACTTTCCAACATAGTTGATGGCTGGAAACGGCTTGCATGGTGAAGAATACGTTTTTGTTCAAGTGCAAGTATATCAGATTTAACCTGTTGCATTTCATTGTGAACATTTTTTCCTAGAGCTTGGCTTTCCATCAGGTTATCTAGAATTCGAAGGTTTTCAGCTTTATCTACTGCATGTTTACGGTTCATCTCAAAAGATTTTGTTTTGAAAAATTGTCGGGTTTTCGATTTGAAATCGTATGACCACCATTCTGAAAAATTATTACTGTATTTCACTCTTTTCTTCAAATTTAAATACATATTTCGAAATTCCAAACAAGTATCATCATTTCTAAGTATTTGATCATTTATTTTCCAGTATCCTCGCCCCCAAACTGGGGCAACTTCAGAGGGATTTATCCTGAATTTCAAAACTATTCCATGGTGATCAGAAAAAGGTAACGGGAGAGTTTCAAACTTCTTAACGTGATTTGCGAAATCAGAGTCAACGTAAAATCTATCCAATCGCGAAGCTGAATTCAGTCTGTTAAATGTAAATTGATGACTGTTTTTTCCTTGTCTTTTAATTTCAATAAATCTACAAAATCTTCTAAGCCTTGCAAAACTGTTTTACGTCACTTTTGCAATCATTGGCATCTAAAATGCAATTAAAATCTCCTCCCACAAGAGTAAACCTGGTATTAGATTTCTTCAAATGTGGAACAATTGTTTCCCTAAATAAAACATCTCTCTCAATTTTTCTCTGGGATCCTGAGTGACCGTATACATTAATTATGTTTATGTTATTGAGCATTACAGAAGAAAGCCTCCCACTAGGATCAAGCAAAGGTTGTGCAAAATCAAGCGTTTTCCTGATCAGTATGGCGGTACCCACATTATCATCACTCCTGTTTACATAAGCATGGAAGCTTGGAAGAAAACTAAAATCATTAAACGACACCTCCTGTAGCAGGACTACATCCAAATCGTTGGTATTAAAATAGTGGTAGAAACGTTCCTCAATAATCTTAGCAATAACCATCGAAATCTGTCCTTTTCCATCCACTCAGTCTTGTTTAGCGGAGCAAACAATCTTAGTAATAGCAATAAAGTTGTGCTTTTTCAGTCACTTACTGGAGCCAGAACAATAGACTGAGTCGATTTGGGTTCATTTTTTAATTTCCCAAACCCCTGGGGTCTAAAAAGGTTATATTTGGTTCCATGATTTTTTTTGCAGAATTATTAAATAACATTTACACGAGCATATTTGAACTTCTCGTTTTGTATGGAAAAATTGAATATTTTTTACTGAATAATCATCATCGTTTTGGTTTCTTCTGTGCAACCGAGCCTGCTTATGGTTCTTGTGCCAATTTTTAAATTCTTGAAAGGAAATTTTCCGCTATAGAATTTTCCGAAGATCGTAACTTCGTATCTTATTAGGCAAAACAGCTGCCGTTTCAGAGGGGTATGTATTTTAACATTGATAAACAATAAATTGAATTGACATCACTGCTCATGCCCCGCGAAGTATTGCATGAAAAGTAGTCTTGCAATACCTCGCTAGGCACCCAGCAGTGGCGTCAATTGAATTAATTGTTTATCAATGCCATATGGCATATCCCTGTTAAACAGCTAATAACATTGTTGTCTAATAAGACATGAAGTTTTGGTCTTAAACAAAATAGTTCAGCGGAGAATTTCCTTTCAAAAATTTATAAATTGGCACAAAATCATTAGCAGGCTCGGTTGCACAGAAGAAACATACATTATGATGATTTTTCAGTACAAAATATTCATACAAACCTAAAAAACATACATACACACCTAAAAGTTCAAATATACTCATGTAAACGTTTCTAAAAAATTCTGATAAATATCATGGATGAGTTTTGAACCAAAACGAAATTTTTTAGACCCCAGGGTTAAGGAAATTCTAAAATGACCCCAAATCGACTCAGTCTACCAGAACAATCTCGAAGCAATCTAAATCTAAATCTGTGTTTTTCCATCCACTTCGTCTTCTTTACCGGAGTCGAAACAGTCTCGTTTCAATCTTCAAATATCTGCATTCGTTCTTCCAACTACCGTTATTCATGTATGTTATTCAAATATGTTATTCAAATATGTGATTCGGCAGTTGTTTGAAAATTTACCTTTTTGAAATGGTTTTATTCAAACTTTTATATTTGAGATACTAATCAAAGCCTTTTGCAAAAACTCTTCATAGTAGCTCTCGCGAATTTGAGCTTAAATGTGACAGATTAAAAACTTGAAACAAAAAAATTTCCGATTTCTATTGAAATGTTCATTCCTGTTAATCCTTTAGTCAATTAATTTTGATAAAAAGTTCATTTGCCCAAATTGCTGACTTTGAAACCCAATCATTTATTCCGTTTCCATACTTATTATTTCGTAGACTATGCAATTGGCAGATTGTTTTAACAATAACTCTGCAAAATTTCCAGGGACCGACAAAAAACACAAACACAGCACAGTACATATCGTGCAACACAAATCCTGGAGTGCTGACACATAAATTTTCGTGTGCGACACTTCGGTTTGGCACAGCACTTCAATTGTGTTGTGCTGCATCAAATCAACACGACACAGTTTCCAGTTGTGTCGTGTCGAGAAGAACACAGTTGTGCTTAGCACGCAACACAGTGTGTTTTACGAGCAAGGCTATTTTAACCCGTAGCGCTTGATTGGACAGCATTTCTCCGTATTTTACATGGCGAAGTTCTTCACTCACATTGTGTCGAGAAAGAAGCTTGAAAGCAAACGAGAAAAATCTATCCAGTTCCCCTGCTGGCAGATTTGCAACATTTAAAATCTCATCGTTTCGGGACCGGCACACGAACACACTGAGTCGTCAACTGTGTCGGATTTTGTGTCGCATGCAGTACTGTGCTGTGTTGCGGCCGACACGCAACAAAAGAAGATCAACACAGACACAGCACAGTTTCGTTTCGGATGTGCCGTGTCATCAAATTGTGTTGCACTTACTGTGTTCGTGCTGTTTTCGGTCCCTGAAAATTTCAATAAAAAATATAGCAAAGTTTCTGAGATATTGCAGTTTAAATGAGAAAAGTCCAAAAAGTTCGATTTTCGTAGAATTACTGTTTCTCAGGCCACACAAACTCCAGAAAGCTCAAATTTTGTGATATAATAGTGTGATAGTTGTTCTATCTAACGCAAAAAATTGGATCAAAAAATATCATCAGAGCAAAAAGTTATGGAAGTTCAAAGTCGAAGTGACAGTGCGCGTGCTTCCAATTTCTATACAATTATGAACGGTACTGTATGTAGGAAATGTAGGAAAGAAGCAATTGAGCAAATTGTCGAGTTTGGAATTCGGCGCGTGGCATCATGGCGGCACTATGTACAGAACATAGTAAATAATCAAGAGAAGGGAAAATGAACCAATGCCAAGGGTGCAGTTGCGATAGCGAGAGATTTTTTGCTCATGTTACGACTTTTTGAAAGCTGATTTTAAAGGCTGCTGGAAGCTGAATAGAAGTTCATGAAGACTTGTTTTGGAACTTGAAAGTATCAATAAGAACTTAAATTTTGAGCTGCATATCACTTCATATCAATGATGGGGCTGAGTAAGCGTTTATGTAACTGTTTTATGGAACTTTTGGTCTTTTGGGTTATCAGTAAAACTGGGTGCAACATACGAAATCTGACAAACAATTCGATTTCAGGACATCAAAATCTTCTAAAATCAGTTAGAAAACATTGATAGAAGATTTGAATCCAATAGAGTTTAAAATTAAGGTTGGAGTAAGAACGAACAAACACTGAATTTCTATTGACTTTTGAACGGATCTGTACAAAGTTCTGCCTACTGAATCATTCAATTTTCTGCAAAAACCAAAAAAAAATCTAGCAAAATCAGGCTTATTTCCAAAAAATCAGGGAAAACGAGGCTTATCAGGTTAACGAGCAGGACCTTCAAAAATCATGCAAATCCGGAAAAATCAGGAACATTGGCGTCAAAGCTATGCACTCCTTCTCTATATCTCCTATTCTTTCTTTCTTTCTCTCGTCCTCTCGTTTTCACATGTAACGCATACAGGGATGCCAATGTGCCTGATTTGTCAGGATTTGCTTGATTTTTCGAGGTCCATCCTGATAACCTGATAAGTCTCCATTTATACCTGATTGTTGTAAGTAAGCCTGATTTTGCCTGATTTTCTAATTTTCACATTTCAAAAACAGAATAATGTACATTTTAACCTAAATCCATCCTAGAGTGTCAATATGGCACTATTGGAAGTTTGGAGACTTGTAACTTTTTATCAGATGCACTCAACTATTTAAAAAGCCTTCTGGGTACCTCAATGCATTTTTGAAACGCTCCCTGAAAGCTCTGACAAAAAAAGTCCCTTTAGAGATCTAAAGTGTCAATCAAACACTATTCACTAAAAATCGCATATCTCGCTTGTTTCTCAATCGTACAAACTGAAAAATTTTACAATTTGTACAAAACTTTTAGTTTTTTAATCCTTGTAACGTAACTCAACTATGATACTCAGACAATATTCAGCTACAGTTACTGGTTTTTATGATATTCAAGGTTGAAAGAAAAAAAAATGATGATACACACTTAGTTAGAAAGCTGTAGGCCAGCGACCAATTGCACAAAAAGTTTTCGCTTAGTGTGTAAGAAATCTGATGTAAAAAGCTTTATGTTGAACTTATGGATTTATTTTCTAAGATTATGGCCACAAAAAAAAAGTAAAAATGAAAAATGAAAATAAAAAAAATGAATTTTTGAAACCGTCTTTTTCAATTGATCAACCACTGAAATTGTTTCGGTTACAGCAGAAAAATTTTGGATGATGGATTAAAAAATTTACGTAATTTTAAACATTTCAGCATCATTAGAAAATACAGAACACATAATTTTGACGAATTTATAAGGGGAAATGTTAACTATTTTTTACTATGGATTTTTTTATATTATTCTAACACCAAAATTTACTTGCACTAGAATTTGGGTATGTGAGCACAATATTTTTGAAATCAAATTAACTGTATCTATCGAATTTACAAGTTGCCTAGCACTACTGTATGTGAAAATACCAACATTATTTGTAAATTAAAAATAAAATTTAGTAATGAATTCCAGTTTGGAAATCTAAATGTTTTTTGCAAAATTTGAACCCTTAAATTAAACTTCAAGTTCGAATCCCATTTCTGATTCGTAACAGATGAGAAATTTAAGAAAGACTGATGTTGTTTATTTTCCAATCTTCTATGGCTATGTATACCATATGATTATTCAACTTATTTTCATCCAAACCGTACATCTAAACTATTGGAGAATTTTCATCATCAAACAGTCATCACTAGCGAAAATTAAACATTTTTTAGTATGAGCAAAGATTTTCCATGAGCGTTCATAGCCTTTGGATAAGTTCTTAGAACTAGTGTGCTTGAAAACTAAGTGCGATTCTTTGTTTTTCTCACTTCATCAATCATCGAGCTATCGATAGATACCAAGAAAAAGGGATATAGCATTATTTCAAATATCACCATGATAACTAAAAAAAAAATCATCTATTCTGTTTTTTTTTATTGAATGCACACACTTACTGGGAAACTACGAGCTCGGTAATAAATTTTACCATGTATTTATTTGCCGAACTTTCACAGTGTGTTCGGTGAAAATTACCGGTTGTTTGGTGAATATGTATGTATAATTACCGAACACTCAATAAAAATAACCGATCGCATGGTAATGCAATTGACGAATTGGCGCCCACTTTACAGTTGGCTAGGTAAATATTGCTGAAATTTGTAATAATTTTTGTGGGTTGTTTAGTGTATTTTTTTTTTGTTGCATAAGCAATTGTCACTTTGCATAATTTCAAGCACTTGGACATAAAAGAAATTAATCACTCAAGCGGAAAACCCCTTTCTAAAATATACGAAAATGCTCGAAGATCACAGAAATTAAGAAGTTTTCCTAGTCGGTATACCCTTCAATTTTCAAAATTTTCCACTCCGTGGGATGTTTTCCACACAACATAGAGTTAAATACATTTAAAAATGATAATCCTATAAAACCCAAATGTTTTTGCTGAAAAATTCTCATAAATTTAGTTTTATGATTTCATACCTCTTTAGCTCTACGATTTTTTTTTTCTTCCAAAAATTGCATAACCACATGGTCTAAATAACTTAATTTAACTACTTTTTCTCGACGTATATATTTAGTCTGTAAATCGGCTAAGACAACATTTATCTTTTTTCCAACTGACCCAAATCCCTCAAAACTAATTACATTTATGAAATGCTCAATATTACAAAAAAAAATCATCAAAATTCTGTGAAATTCAAAAAGTCCAACGACAAGAGTGAAAACTGCAGTCACGATCGCCAATTAATCATTTCCATTTGGGACCTCCGGCTCGCATTGCTCCCTAAATGGCTGCTTCCAAATTGCACACCTATAAATTGGAGAAAAAAAATTATAGTTCGCCAAAATATGCAACTCGCGACTTGAAGTCGACGGTTGAGTCATATGAGTGCCTGACCGATCACATACACATATTTTTTTTCGCACGGGGTCGATCGGGGGTGTCCATAAGTTGTTGTTTTTTCTCTCCATTTTTTTTCTCAAGAGGTCGCAATTACCTAAGTTCGCATTCCACCAATCGATGGCCCACAAATATGGCGTAACATTTTAGGCATCTATTCGATTGAGTTTCACTCGTGAGGAAATCACTCTCTGGACAATTACTTGCTCAGTGGAGGTAATGAATTTCATTGGTTTACAAAGAAATATATTTCTTTTTAGAAAAGTATTATCTAAAAATCTAAAAACTTAAATTAATTTGTTATGCTACTCAATATGACCAAGAAAAATAAATTAGGTACCCATTGGAAGAAAAACTGAACCACCCTAAGGTACGCAAATTTCTCGGTGAAGGGCTCTTTTTCTGACGATTTTTCCGCAACATCTACATTTTATGTAATTTCAAATTCATCTAATGGTACCTCATTGGCCGACATTAGGAGAAATGTTTCGGTTGGCTCCGGTCGGAAGTTATGCTATCGCTCTGGGCAATCGCTGAGATGTTTTTTTCCAAAGTCCTCGCTATCCGATTGTTTAGAAACCGAAGAGGGCATTCCAACTGGTGATGGTCTGAGAGCTAAGAGACCATTCATCTTCATCCGGCTGCTATTTGGGTTAACCGGTCATTAATATGGGGAATGCACACCGAATCGAAAACGTTTTGAGCATAACAGTTTTCTTATGTAATGTTTTTTTTATCTGTAAATGAATGAAAATGTACAAAAAAAAACATCAACATTGAATGTTAGGGCCAATAGTATTTTTTTCATGGCAATTTCACCACCTCACCCATGTATTGAAGCTTGTGTTAATCTTTGAGGATCAGAAAAACTGAAAATTATCAAACTTTAATATCAATCTGGAGCCTTTTTTTCTTCCAAAGAAAATACCCTTTTATAAAAATCAAATATTGGGTCCAATTGCTAGTGATTTACCTGATATTTTTTATGAACGTTTCCGTTTTGAGAATGACTCATTCTGGTTACCTGTAAATAGAAAAAAAAAAATAGAAATATTAATCAAACGAAATTATTTATACAAAAAAAATGAAAATCAAGTGAGATTATCAAATAGGTTTGTCCATGTTATGAGGAAAATTCAACCAAAAAAAGATATATTGAAGTTTTCTTCAAACTCAACTACTCTGAATTAACGTTTGGAAACACTAAAGTGCATCAGCTGCTGCAAAGCGTTGAACAAACATTTAGGTGTACACAGTAAACGCCGAACATCTGCCAAAATTTTTAAAGTTGTCAACGTGATAGCTTGTCGAATTACCAAACAATAGGGTTGTGTTTACCAAAATGGCTGTATCGTATAAAATAAAACTTCTGTGAATTTCGGTAACGATTACAGCATTTTCGGTAAACTTCATTGGTTGATCGGTACGATTTGGTAATATATTAGCTGAAAATATTTAACTAATTCGTACTGATCAATCGATAAAATTTACCGAAATAGCTGTCATTGTTACCGAAATTCACAGAAGTTTTATTTTACAAGAATTTTATTTCACGATTTTCGGGAATTAGCTCGGTTTTACGCGGTTTTCGCAACAAACACGGTATCTAAGAGAGAATATTCTGAGTCCTTTTCAATACAAAACAATTAGAATTTTTTGAAGTTGTTTAAATCTTAGCTCTGAGGCTTGAAGGTGAAACCTGAGAAAATGGACCTGACGCATGATACATGAGACTTGAGTCCCGAGACCTGAGACCTAAGACATCTCAGACATGGGACCGGAGACATAAGACATAAAATCTGAAATTTCGACATGAGATCTGAGACTTTAGAACTGAGACATGAGACCTGAAAACTTAGGCACGAGACCTGAAACATGAGACTTCAGACCTGGGACTCGAGAACTGAAATCAGAGACCTCAGCTGTGAGAAGTGAGCCGTAAGAAATTGAAATAAGAAACGAGTGAGAGTGAGAAGTGAGACTTCAGAGATGAGATGCGGCTCGTGAGAAGTAAGAGGTGATAAGTGAGAAGTGCGAATTTCTCACTTCCAATCTTTCGCTTCTCACTTCTCACTTCTTACATCTCACTTTTCACGGCTCACTTCTCACGTCTCACTTCTCATGGCTCACATCTCACATTTAATTTCTCATCTCTCACGGCTTACTTCTTACATCTCATGTCTCACTTCTCACTTATCACGGCACACCTCTCACTTCTCATGTCTCATTTCCCCCTTCTCACGGCTAACGTCTCGCTTCTCACGGATCATTTCTCACGACTTACCTATCAATTCCAACGGCTCATTCCTCACTTCTAATGGCTAATTCTCACGTCTCACCTATCATTATTAATGGCTCATATCTCATTTCTAACGGCTCCTCTCTCACGTCTCACGTGTCAAGTTTCCGTCTCACGTCTCGTGTCTCATAATTTATGTCTCATAGTTTATGTCTTATAGTTTTTGTCTCAGGTCTCAGGTCTCTGGTCTCAAGTTGCAGGTCTAAGGTCTCATGTCCCAGGTCTCATGTCTCATGTCTCATGTCTCATGTCTCATGTCTCATGTCTCATGTCTCATGTCTCATGTCTCATGTCTCATGTCTCATGTCTCATGTCTCATGTCTCATGTCTCATGTCTCATGTCTCATGTCTCATGTCTCATGTCTCATGTCTCATGTCTCATGTCTCATGTCTCATGTCTCATGTCTCATGTCTCATGTCTCATGTCTCATGTCTCATGTCTCATGTCTCATGTCTCATGTCTCATGTCTCATGTCTCATGTCTCATGTCTCATGTCTCATGTCTCATGTCTCATGTCTCATGTCTCATGTCTCATGTCTCATGTCTCATGTCTCATGTCTCATGTCTCATGTCTCATGTCTCATGTCTCATGTCTCATGTCTCATGTCTCATGTCTCATTTCTCATGTCTCATGTCTCATATCTCATATCTCATGTCTCATGTCTCATGTCTCATGTCTTATTTCTCATTTCTCATTTCTCATGTCTCATGTCTCATGTCTCATGTCTCATGGCTCATGTCTCATGGCTCATGTCTCATGTCTCATGTCTAATTTAACATGTCTAATATGACTCATGTCTCATGTCTTGTGCCTCATGTCTCACGTCTAAGGTCTAGTTTGCTTTCAGAACAGGTCCCCCAGTCCCAACTTCAAAAGTTTTTTTACACAGCTTCCAGCAATTAGCACAATTTTTTACACGGTTTCCAGAAATTAACACGGTTCTTTTACGCGGTACGTATACCAGTCAAGGCTGCCAAAATCACAGAAAAATCAATAATTTCACTGAAATTTCAACCAATTTTCATCACAGAATCTGTGTGACAAAACACTGAATTTCAGAAATATTCACAAATTTCACAGAATTTTGAAATTTTGGATGTTTTTCTTTTCAAAATTCAATTTTTCATATTAATTCAAATGTTTGTAAATTATCTTGAAAGGGAAAAATATGATAAAATTGGTAATGTTAAAATATTTATCTTCAGAAAAATGTAAAAGGACGCAATTTGACATGACATTAGAATAAAATTATTGGAAAAAGCATCACAAAAAACCGTTACAGAATTTTTGGGTAAAATCACAGAAGTCAGATTTTTTTCGTCAAAACACAGAATTTTTTTCGGCAACCTTGATATCAGTGTAAAAAAACCTTATTAATTTTTTCTTCATACCAAAATACAAGTGAAATACCTTCGATTTTTATCGGAAACCGTTAAGAGTTCAGTAATTTTTACTGAAAAATCTGCAAATTTTTCCGAAATACAAGTATTTTTGTTACCGGAAAAATGCAAAATTTTCTTAAGGTTCAAAAAAATTAGCCTAGTTATCGGTAATGCGTCGGAAGCATTAGCAGGTTCAAATGTTGAACAGTGCAGTCGGTTTTTTTTTTTTTTTTCAAAACATTCTCAATTCAAGTTTTATACTTTCCCGAAAATCTCACCTTTTCTGATAGACTCATTATTTTACTTATAAAAACTGGGACTGATAGTTGATAACTGTGAGAAAAAAATTTAAAACCTTTAGGATTTTCACCGGAAATTTTAATGTAATAAATTATTTAGTTCACCCAAAGTGATGAAAATCATCTGAACATTGTTCGAATGGTTCATATTTAATGTTTAGTATGTACATTACCGCTCTTTCCTGTTCAGAAGTATGAAGGGTTATTTAAGCTTTTGAGATTGCCCGATTTTAGCCGGACTTGCCCAGATATTCAATACAAAATTCGGAAAAGGTCTTGCCCAGCTCGATTGCCAGGATTGTTTACGTATAAGCCCAAATTTTGTCCGGATTTATTCACTTTGTTTTCAAAACCGAACAAAAACATTATTTATACTTTGTCGATTTTGCGTCCAAATGGGAAATTTCTAGAGCAAGCTTTATCAAAATAAAAGTAAACGATATTCGGTGATTTTCGAAACTTTGAGCGCTTTGAGACACTCCTAAATCAAGTCCGATTGAGCTGTTATTTTGCACAGGTTAGTATTCTTGGCCAATCTACAAAATGTTTATGGTCGGTTTTCGAAATTCGACGTGACCACCTTAATGGGGACTACCTGTTCTAGAAATGACAAAAATTTTTGGACAAGATCAAGAAAAATTCTGAAGAGTCTCAGCGAGAGACCCAAAAACAGCAGGAAATCAACTATTCCTATTAAGTTCATATTGTAAATTGTTTAAAGTGTCTTAGAGGATTTAACAGTAATCTAAAAATTAAGAATATTGGTTCTATAAAAATACGGACTGTGAGAGGTTTTATCAAGCGTAATACAATAGAAGAAGTAACAAAAAAGATACATTTTTCTGACTGGTTCTTCTAGCTTTTAATAAATAGGCCTGACTTAACTTCTATAAGGTTAAAAAGCAGCCCACCAGTAGAATATACAAAATACGGTGGACAAATCACAATTTGATTTCAGAAAACTTAATTCCTTCAAATTTAAGTTATTGGTTTACATTTACACCAACAATATCAATCATTAACTTTTGTTGTGTTTCTTTCATTTTTTCCCCTTTCAGCTTCTATAAGTTCTCATCGCGGTTGAACGATTATTGCCGGCTTCCAAAGAATTCGTCCGATTGGAATCGAAAATAGCATCGGAATCAATTAGGTATCAGCTCACCCATTTTGGCCGAGGAACTTCCAGAAAGTGGTGGTGCTCGTTACGCTCGACAATCACCAGGAACGTCGTCGCAACTAAATAACTAGTATAGAAGTAATAGTTGCCCGGCAAGTTCACTTTTATACGGACATAACGACTCGAATTGTAGCTATCTATGTATTAACAGGTATTCTGTTGGAGGTGCCATTTTTGAACACTCGTCCATGTCGTCTCAGGTGCACGGCTCTGAGCAGCAGCCCCAGAATGAGCAGCTAAGCTTATGTTCAGCTCAGAACTTCACGGCCAAGGTCGAAAGTTTATTCACGCGCTCACCCATTCAAACAGTCAGCCGGTGCGGGACATACAGTCAGTCAGTCAGTCAGTCATTCAGTTACTTGGTTGCACGATGCCCACTTCCATTCTGGCCCGAAAAATGGGAGCCTTTTTTGTTGTCAAGTTGATTAGGAAAGATCAGATACCGATAAGTATCGTTGTTTTTTAGAATCTTGGTTCTGAACTCTCCTGAATATATATTGTGGCGTTCCTTTCCAGAATATTCGAAAGTATTCTAAAACTGAAATAGATTTATCATTTTGGTTTTTTCCGAAACAAAAAACAGGCTAAGAAAACCTAGCAGAAACTATAAACATGCTTTTCATAGGAATTTAACCCATTAAGGGCATTCTTCCTCATGAAACTTGGTTCTTTTTGTGTACACAGGTTTACTAATCATTTACTTATATACGGCCCGAAAGGTCTCAACGAGACACGAAAAATTTGTACTTTTTTCTTCGTCGTTGAAACCAAGAGATTCGAAATTAATAATAAGTTATTTGGGACTATCGATGTTCAATTAATTTTTATCTATTGGATTTTTTTCAAAGACTGACGAGAGAAAATTTGAAAATAGGTAAAAAAAATGTTGTACACTGATGTGAACATTTGTAGGCACAGTTCAAAAACTATTATCGTTTTCTTTCTTAGTATATAAGAGATTCATCTCGAAAATTACCTTGCAGTAAAAAGTACATTTTTTTTAGTTTCTGAAAGCATAGGTTGCAACGTAAGGTGTGTTTTGGAAAAAATGCATCACTTTGTTTTGTTAATAATTTTTGAATGCATGAATAAAAATTGATGAAATTTTCATCATGTATACTATGAACTAGTATGAACCACTGTTATTCCAAATCAAGGTTATTTTCGATGAAGTTTTCTATTTCTTGAAACTTTACTCAAAATTCTTAATTTTGTTGAAGTTATGACAAATATGGCCGATCACACTCCTTTGTAACCGTGCTAATGTTTACCAAACCAAATTAAATCAATGAACCTCACGGGGTGACTCACGACTCGAGATAAACCAAATCAAATTAACTGTTTTAGCAAGGCAGATTATGCTCGAGTTTGTCCTTGCTTACCAAGACCTCAATAATTCAATCAATATTGCTCATAAGACTTATTTAACATCAGATAGAATTTATTTAGAGTTTGCATGATGTGAATCAGAATTCTGGGTTTAGTAGAAATTGGTCAACTTACATACTAAGCACTCACCGATTCTAAAGGCATTCCTTCGCGCGTCTAAACCTTCTCGATCTGCCTTTCCTGCTTAGTGACACCTCGGCTCAGCGGGACGTGTACCAGAATCGCTCTCCGATAGTAGGAATGAAGTGGGTGGATTGTTTTTTCCACACACGCATGCAGTACCATGCAGTGTTAGTGGTTGTTCGATGGATGTCACACTCACGAATATCTGATGCACTTCCGTGGTGCATTCAGTTCGTATCCGAACCCCTTCTCAAATCACTAGGCCTCCCTTTACCAATACAGAGGCACCCACTTTCGACCGGCGTCTTCTCAATGGCTTCTTGGATTCCTTATTCCTTCACTTGCCACCAATTCCTCTTCTTATCCGCTCCGGAATAATGATAGCACAGGACGAAAGCACTTGCCTCAAGATCAACCGTAATGTGTATCCGCTCGCTTCGAGATTAGACCAACCCGTGTGTTCCTCCTTGTCACTTTCTATCCGATCCGTGAATCCGACGAGGCTAACCGATGTTGCCTTCTCGAACGCCGACGAGAACTGAGCTATGTTGCTCGGTCAATCCAGCGCGCGTTCAATCCCGCCTCACAGATACCTTCTACGATTGCCAGCTGTATGGCTGATTGGAATCACGAATACTAGTTCTGATCAGCTTTGGCCATGTATCTTCGGTTCGGGTGTTGCTTTATTACTCGGGAGCATACAGTCGAAGACTATCCGGATGGTTGGAATTGCGTCGGGGAGTCTTTTCACCAACACACGATGAATGCGAACCGCGTGCGATGCAGAAGTTTGTTTACAATTTGTCCGGGATGCAGAACACGATTTCCAAATCGGCTTTTAAAGGGCCCTGATGCGAATCAATAAGTTAAGGTGTGTCAGCTTATGTAATTGAACCTGGCAATTTACCTCTAAGAGAACCCTTTGAGCTGAATTTTAAGCTGTCTTCACCGGTAATGCTAACGGCGTTGCAGGTATCGTATTCAATTTTGCTATTGAAGTTTAAATGGGCGATTAATATTCGAGCTGCGATAATCATTCATTTCTAGTTACCTCCGTATGATGGTTTTACAGGTAGAGCGGTATGCTCAATGCGCCACTTGCTTTTAACACCTTCTGTGTGGGCTAGGGAATTCCACGTGTGGTGACGAATACCAAGAATGATTTCTCCCTAATTTAAGGTAATATTCTTCATTAGCAATTACGATCTGATATGTGATGTTGATTTTACCTGAGGAACTGCAAGAATATTATAATCACAAAATGCTGGATTATTCACTAAATTTCAACTTTTTGGTGTCACACAATCGAGATAGATGATATTGCGATAAAGTGATAAAGTGATCTTTGACACTTCAGCGGAAGTTCTCTAGTAGCAGTTCTCTCACTTGACAGTAGCTCGATTCTCTTAGAGTTTTTTCACAAAATGAAGTACAGGTATAATGCGATTTTACGAATATATTTAAAGCTGGATCTTATCCTAATTATTTATCTAGATCGTTTTAAAAATGATAGAATAGCGCTGTTTGGTCACTTGTAATACAACCACATCATTTTCCGAAAAAAATTTTCGTGAATGGTAGAACATTCACGAAAATTTTGCTATTGCTTATACCTCTGTAAGGCTTAGATTGATTTTTTAATTCATTCGACAGATCTGTCCAAGAGTGGATTTCGAATGCAATTATCATGTACTGAACTTGAATTCGAACTCGCCTGCTTTCACTCGTAAAGTGACATAACGCAAGGCCTTCTCCTTTTAGCTGCGCAGCATATTCTTCCTTAACTAGATGAAGTGTACGATTAATATTTATTACGTCCATAAGACGTTCGGTAAGTTTTGAACTATTCTGCGTAATATGAGTTGACCTTAGTTTACCAGATAATGAATCATGCTTAATATGGAGTGCTTATGATCTATAAGATATTTAAATATTGATTGGAATTTTACTTTTAGAAAAATGGTCTTAATTAACTTGTGATTGGTTTGGGTGAGTGTGGTATGTCTTTAGCAAAGCGCTCTAGTAGAGATTGGTTATTGTTTTGGTTATGGTTTGTGTTCGTGAGCTATGAATGACGAGGTTTCTAGTTGAGGAATAATGTTGGTCCTCTTGCCATCACATAGTGCGTTTTATGTGGCGAATTGCTCTTGGTTAGCAGGTTTACTGCGTCCATAGCTTCAAGTGTTGCTGTCAATCGGCTTTAATATCTTTGGCGTGGTAAGTTCCCGTCTTTGAGCTCTTAACGTCTTCAAGGATGTAGTTGTTACATCCTTGTCGTTGTCGAACGATGCTAAGTATAAATTTTGGACCTAATTTCTTTGTGCGATGGTCTATTGCCGAAGATTGTTCGAACGAACGCCTCCATACGATGTCTCCTATTTGAAATTCTCTGGAACGTGCTCTTAAGTCGTAGCGCTTCTTACTGTCTTCATGTGCTTTGCTTATTCGGGTCAATACAAATGTTTGAATATTTTCAATCACCTTCATTCTAGTTTTATGTGCTGCTACTGGGTCTTCTGAAGTATTTAGGGCGGCTGAAGGATAGGCCTCCGAAAACAGAATGTGGTCCCGTCCAAAATTACAGAAGTAAGGGCTACAGCCCAATGTTTCTTGCTTCGTTGTGTTGATCGCACAAACAATCTGCTGGATATGCGCATCCCAGTCCCTTTGGTCCCCTTCTAGCAAAGCTCTAATGCATGTTACCAACGTGCGATTCGTTCGTTCAGCAGTATTGCACATAGGAGTGTAAAACGCGGTTCTCATGTGCACAACATTGTAACGTCTGAGGAAGGCTTGAAAGACGTTTGAAAGAAACTGTGATCCTGAGTCCGAAACTATAATTCTTGGAGTGGAGAAACGTAGAAACACATATCCTTCCAAAAATGCCACCATTTGTTTGTTGAGCATTTGCTGTGCGAAATGGTTCTACAATTATGAACTTTGTGATCCAGTCTACTATGACTAAGAGTACGGTGAAACCCTTTCTCGATCGAGTCATAGGACCTATCCAATCAATGGATATGAGCTCCCACGGCAATTTCGCTGGTTTTGGGTTCCCCAGTGTTGGAGTTAATGTAGAATTTGGCGATTTAGAAGCTTTACATATTTCACACGCGCGGACATATTTTTTCACATCAATTGGCATATTGGGCCAGTAGTAATCCCGTTGAATTCTATGAAGCGTTCTTTCATAACCCAAATGTGCAGCTGTAGGAATGTCGTGAAATCGACGAATGATTTCATTTCTAAGTAGATTCGATACTACACGTTTCCAACGGTGAGTTCTTCCTCCTGTTTCATCGAGCATCGAGCAGTTCTTGTAAAGGTCACCGCCCACGAGTTTAAAATCTGGAAAGCTATCCCCATCTTTCTCCACTTTATTTTTTAGCTCATCGTACCAAGGATCCTGAGTCATCGTGTCACCTAATAATGCATTGACAATCTCTACTCTACTCAAACAATCCGGAACCACATTTGAAGTTCCTTTCCGATATTTAATGTCGAAAGAGTACGCATTGAGTCGAAGAATCCATCTGGCCAGCAATGGTGTTGGGTTCTTCATTGTTTTTAAATATAGTAAACTGGAGTGGTCACAGTAAACTGTGAAGTGTGTTCCTTCGAGATATCCACGAAATTTCTCAATGGCTCTGATGACTGCCAAGCATTCTCTCTGTGTCACAGAGTACTTTCTCTCCGCCGGCGTTAACTTTTGGGAGAAGTACGAAATTACGCATTCTCCGTTTTCTCTGTCTTGTGTTAACACGGCCCCGATCGCCACGTCGCTAGCATCGCAAGCCATGGAAAATGGTTTATTGTAATCTGGTGTGGATAAAACAGGAGCCGATGTAAGCTGCCCTTTCAGCGTTTGGAAGGCTTGCTCGCACTCCTCTGACCACTTGAATTTGATTCTAGCTTTTGTCAGCTCCGTTAGGGGTGTTGCTGTCTTAGAGAAATCCTTGATGAAGCGGCGATACCAACCACACATTCCTATGAATCGCTGAATTTCCTTTTTCGATTTTGGTGTTGGAAACTTGCTGATAGCTTCCACTTTGCTGTCATCCACGTGCCAACCCTTTTCATCCAACACGTAGCCCAGATAGTTGAGACTTCTTCGGCAGAATATGGATTTCTCCGAGTTGATTGTCAATCCAGCTTTTGAGAGACGTCTAGCTATTTCCTCTAGTAATATCAAATGTTCTTCGAAAGATTCCGTGGCCAAAATCAGATCATCCAAGTAAACGAATACTTTTGGTTCGAGATCTATGAATATGTAATTCATAACCCTGGATAGAGCTTGGCTGGCTGTCGACAGACCAAAAGGAACCACACGAAATTGGAAGTGGCCCCGTTGAGGAATTGTAAATGCCGTTTTCTGCTTTGAAGTTGATTCTAACGGAATTTGCCAAAAGGCCGATTCCAAGTCAATCGATGACAGATATTTAGAACCGCTCAGATTATTCATAATCGTCGCGATGTGTGGTATGGGGTAGGCTTCCTGAACTATAATCGCGTTGAGCTTCCTGGCATCTAGACAAAGTCTCATAGATCCATCCTTCTTCTTTACAGCTACTGTGGCGTTGTTCCATGGACAGCACATGGCCTCTTCAATCACTCCTAACCGAAGCATGCGATCTACCTCTTTGTTGAGATCTTCTAAGACGGCATTCGCCATCGGATAGTATTTCTGCTTAAAAGGAGCCGCTGCTCCGGTGTCGATACGGTGCTGGTAAAGATTCGTCCTTCCCAATTGTCCTTTACTTTGAGACGTAGGAAATTTCTTGATGGTCGCGTGTAGTTTATCCCGTTGTTTATCGGTTAGAGAATCGACGATCGACGCGTTGTTTACTTCAGTGGTTAGTCCGCAGATCATAGCTTTAACGCCAAAAGTGTTCCAAAAATCTATTCCTAAGATTAATGAAGACGGCATTGATTCTACGAATAGAACTGGTAAAGTGTGGGTTTGTTGATTGTAGGAAATCGGTACGTGGGCGAAGAAAGATACAGAATGTGCCGAATTGTCAACAGTTCGAATCTCTCCCCTGACAAAGTGTTTTTGAAGCATGTAATTATCTGCAATTTTAGTAAGTTCTCCGCCTATCAGAGTGCATGTTGCTCCACTGTCGAGCAATCCTCGGAACTCTTGTCCTAAAATGGAAATGCTAGCATATGGGCGTTTATCGGTGTACGTGGGGTCTACAACTAATGATTCGATTTTGTGAAATAAGGGTATCCTAGATATGTAAGGGATTGCATGCAAATTGGAAGAACTCTCGTCCCTCACTGAGAGTTCTCCCTGTTTGCGTTTCCCGGAAGCAAATGGGGAGAGTCAGGCGTGAGCTGCCTCCATCGTGCTAGACAGCTTTGACAGTTACGAGTAGTACAACCCTTCTGACCACAAGTGAAGCAAAATATGAAAGTTTTAGGATTTGGGCACAAGAGATACGTGTGTCCTGGAGTATCACATTTCCAACAAACTAAAGTACTGGAAAATGACTTGCTTTGCTGAGTTCCTGAATTCCTCGAGTTTTCTGCTGATCTGTTTGGAGGGTATTGCTTCCTGGCATTCAAATGCAGCGCATTTACATCCTCGGAAAATGTGATGTTAGGACCATTAGATTCTGGGGCGGCCATCGATTCTCGCTCTGAATACTCCGCCTCATCTCCTTCTTGCAGTAGCTCGGCACTTTCCGCGGTTAACATGTTTATTTGTTGCCTCACAATATTTGGTCGATATGAAGATTGTTGTGGAAAAGTGTTTGGTCCTGTGTGACGCATGTTTGAGTTGTTGATGGGTCTAGTCCAGGTCGGCCGTTGGTTGTTGTTTTGAGGTCTGTTTTTCAGAGCGTATGATCGTGAAATTTCATAATCTTTACAAACTTTTACCAAGTCACTAACCTTGTTTACTTGTGAAGTCGCAGCTATGGGAATAAATTCAAGATTTAGATGTGACTTCATTATGAAAAGTTTCTCGGATTCTAGCATAGGTGGTTCTACTACTTCGAAAATTGCCAGCAGATCTCTAGAAAAGGAAGTAAACGTTTCATTAACTCCTTGGAAACGTAGGTACAGATCTTGTTTTAGGATCTCTGAATAATTGGTTGGAAGAAATTCACTCTTGATCTGCATTTTGAAATGGTTCCAGCTTTCAAAAGTTCCATAAGCTCTCGTGTACCACTGCTGCGCTGGTCCTCTGAGGAGATGTTTAACCGATCGTAATAGTGATGATTCATCAATTCCTTCTGTACAGGCATATACTTTAACGTCGTTCAAGAATTCTCCGAGTTTCCGAATGTCGTTTTCTCCACTATATTCCATCTTCCATTTGTAAACCGGTTGAGAATGTCTTTGGAAATATTGAGTATCTTCGAACCTGTTCTGTTGATTTGTTCTCAAATCTTCACCCATATTTCGTGAAAGCTGATCAGCATCCCCGCTAGAATCCTGAATTGTGTGAAGGTTCTGCCGCTGCCGCATGAGTTGTTCTAGCTTCTGTCTTTTTTCCTTTTCTTCAACAAATGTTCTCTGCAATTGCTCGTATTGCTCTTGTAATCGAATGAATTGTTGAACTTGTTGTTGCTGCTGTTGTAGAAGATTTTGAAATTGTTGTTGTAGTTCACGTTGTGGCATTTGAAATGGGTTTGGTGGAATCTGTGACATTGATACTGATTGTTGATGGTGATTCTGTTCCCTCGCTAGTCTTTCTCTTTGTTGTTGCTCCCAGTGATGTTGCTGTTCTTCTCGATACCGTTCCCGCTGTTGATGCTCTTGCTGAAGCTGATCCTGCTCTCGTTCGAGCTCGTTACTTTGCCGCTGCGCTTCTCGTTGACGTTCCAGTTCTCGTTGAAGCTGCTCCCTTAGCTGATGTTCTCGATGAAGATGTTCTTGTCGTAACTGTTCTTGTTGTACTTGCTCTCGTTGCAACTGTTCCCGTAGCTGTTTTTCACGTTGAAGTTCCTCTCGAAGCTGTTGTTCCCGTTGCAATTGTTCCTGGAGGTTTTGTTGCTCCTGATGCAGCTGATCTTTGAGCTGTGATACCCGTTGATGTTGTTCTTGCATCTGTTGCTCCTTACGCTGCTGCTGTCGTTGATGGTCGTACTGTCGCTCAGTCTGACGTTGATGTTCCTCATTGTGTTGCTGACCCAGTAAAATATGTTGTTGTACAACCTCCTTGATGCTTGATTGCAAATTTGAGTTTTTCAATCTGTCCAGTGTATCCTTTTCCGAGGGGAGAATGTCCTGGTCGCCTACGGTTGCGTCCTTCCTTAAAGGTTGTCCTTTCATGAAATCGTGTATCTTTGCCAACGAAGCTTCAACTTTGGCAATAGATTTGTGTGCATTTCCCGTTATGAGTTTATCCTGGATCAAAGATAATCGATATCGATAGTGCATCAACCTCGATCGAAATATTTTAAGAGTATCTGTAGCTTCCTGTCGAATGGCACCATCTACCAAGGTAATAATCTGTGGGACCTTAGCTTGACATTGGTAGATGTTGTCTACATCCGTCATGACATGAGTAGCAGACGTTGCGGTGTTCCCCGATTTCAACTCCTTCTCTAAAGCTTTCTTTAACGTCGTGATTTTAGCCTCTCTAGTTAAAACGTTTGAGTCTTTTACTCTTCTTAGGGCAAGCTCAAATCCGAGTTCGTCGTCTTCCAGATGTGTGATCTCCATTTCACTATGGTAACTATCACTTTTGTATTACTAACTTTGACAGAATTTGAATTTTTGTGAAAATTTAAACGAATATTCGCGAGTTTTTTAGTTGGGCGCCAATGTAACCGTGCTAATGTTTACCAAACCAAATTAAATCAATGAACCTCACGGGGTGACTCACGACTCGAGATAAACCAAATCAAATTAACTGTTTTAGCAAGGCAGATTATGCTCGAGTTTGTCCTTGCTTACCAAGACCTCAATAATTCAATCAATATTGCTCATAAGACTTATTTAACATCAGATAGAATTTATTTAGAGTTTGCATGATGTGAATCAGAATTCTGGGTTTAGTAGAAATTGGTCAACTTACATACTAAGCACTCACCGATTCTAAAGGCATTCCTTCGCGCGTCTAAACCTTCTCGATCTGCCTTTCCTGCTTAGTGACACCTCGGCTCAGCGGGACGTGTACCAGAATCGCTCTCCGATAGTAGGAATGAAGTGGGTGGATTGTTTTTTCCACACACGCATGCAGTACCATGCAGTGTTAGTGGTTGTTCGATGGATGTCACACTCACGAATATCTGATGCACTTCCGTGGTGCATTCAGTTCGTATCCGAACCCCTTCTCAAATCACTAGGCCTCCCTTTACCAATACAGAGGCACCCACTTTCGACCGGCGTCTTCTCAATGGCTTCTTGGATTCCTTATTCCTTCACTTGCCACCAATTCCTCTTCTTATCCGCTCCGGAATAATGATAGCACAGGACGAAAGCACTTGCCTCAAGATCAACCGTAATGTGTATCCGCTCGCTTCGAGATTAGACCAACCCGTGTGTTCCTCCTTGTCACTTTCTATCCGATCCGTGAATCCGACGAGGCTAACCGATGTTGCCTTCTCGAACGCCGACGAGAACTGAGCTATGTTGCTCGGTCAATCCAGCGCGCGTTCAATCCCGCCTCACAGATACCTTCTACGATTGCCAGCTGTATGGCTGATTGGAATCACGAATACTAGTTCTGATCAGCTTTGGCCATGTATCTTCGGTTCGGGTGTTGCTTTATTACTCGGGAGCATACAGTCGAAGACTATCCGGATGGTTGGAATTGCGTCGGGGAGTCTTTTCACCAACACACGATGAATGCGAACCGCGTGCGATGCAGAAGTTTGTTTACAATTTGTCCGGGATGCAGAACACGATTTCCAAATCGGCTTTTAAAGGGCCCTGATGCGAATCAATAAGTTAAGGTGTGTCAGCTTATGTAATTGAACCTGGCAATTTACCTCTAAGAGAACCCTTTGAGCTGAATTTTAAGCTGTCTTCACCGGTAATGCTAACGGCGTTGCAGGTATCGTATTCAATTTTGCTATTGAAGTTTAAATGGGCGATTAATATTCGAGCTGCGATAATCATTCATTTCTAGTTACCTCCGTATGATGGTTTTACAGGTAGAGCGGTATGCTCAATGCGCCACTTGCTTTTAACACCTTCTGTGTGGGCTAGGGAATTCCACGTGTGGTGACGAATACCAAGAATGATTTCTCCCTAATTTAAGGTAATATTCTTCATTAGCAATTACGATCTGATATGTGATGTTGATTTTACCTGAGGAACTGCAAGAATATTATAATCACAAAATGCTGGATTATTCACTAAATTTCAACTTTTTGGTGTCACACAATCGAGATAGATGATATTGCGATAAAGTGATAAAGTGATCTTTGACACTTCAGCGGAAGTTCTCTAGTAGCAGTTCTCTCACTTGACAGTAGCTCGATTCTCTTAGAGTTTTTTCACAAAATGAAGTACAGGTATAATGCGATTTTACGAATATATTTAAAGCTGGATCTTATCCTAATTATTTATCTAGATCGTTTTAAAAATGATAGAATAGCGCTGTTTGGTCACTTGTAATACCTTCTGGAAAAAACAGAATATCATTGACTTTTTATCACTCCTCCACAGGGAAAACGCGTGTAAATCGGCGGAATCATTTATTTAAAAAATCAAAATAAATTTCTTTTTCAAGTTTAAGTAGTATAAAATTCAGGAAAAATATTCAGTTAGGCTTCCGCTTTTCCAAATTCGAATTGCCGGGCCTAACGCTTAACCCCTGCCATCAAATTTTGTACAGCCACCTTGTTCACCTTCTTCGCCGCAGAAAACCAGTTTGCCTTGAACTGCTGCTCGTCCTTAGCAGTTTTTCCGGTCTTCTTTAGGTTCCGCTTGACAACAGCCCAGTATTTCTCAATCGAGCATGTTGAGTGGGTTCTTGTCCTTGGGAACCACCTGCACGTTGTTGGCGGCGTACCACTCCATGGCCTTTTAACCGTAATGACAAGATGCCAAATCCGGCCAAAACAGTACGGAACAACCGTGTTTCTTTAGGAAAGGCAGCAGACGTTTATTCAAACAGTCTTTCACGTAAAATTTCTTGGTTGACAGTCCCGGAAGGTATGAAAATGCTGCTTTTCAAGCCACAGGTACAGATGGCTTGCCAAACCAGATATTTCGCGAACTTTGACAGTTTCATGTGCTTGAAAATATCTGCTACCTTTCCCCTTCCTTTTGCCGTATAAAACTCCTGTCCCGGAAGCTGCTTGTAGTCGGCTTTGACGTAGGTTTCGTCGTCCATTACCACGCAGTCAAACTTCGTCAGCATTGTCGTGTACAGCCTATCGTCGCGATTTGGAGTCACTACCTTCTTGTAAGTCGATAGTCCGGCTCGTTTTTTGGCTCGATGCACGGTTGTAGACGATACACCCAGCTTATTTGCGGCATCTCGGAGAGAGATGTTAGGATTTTGCTTGAAACTACCGGCAACTCTCTTTGTCGTCTCAGCGGCTTGTGTGTTAACTTTGTGGAACTTATCAAAGTGTTATGCAGGGAAAACGGTCGCATTTGTAGGCAGTTTTCTTTGTATATAAAGTCATTCATCCTGTCAATCGTTATGAAACATTGACTGATTAGCAGCTTCCACAGATCGTCAGCCTCCTCAAGTAGTGGACATCATTTTTTTCAAGTTTTTCTTCTGGTTTAACTCCGGAACATTCAAGTGAGACTTTTCAACGATATTTACAATCGAAGCTCCTATTTCTTCGAAATCAGTACAATTGAATCAACTCAACTAGGCGGTTTTTGATTCAAAGGTTGGAAATCTACACTGAAAAAATTAACTACATGATTTATAAAATAAATTATGAAAAAGTTTTTGTGAGAATCTTTTTTTTTTTTTCATAGTTATTCGCAAGTTATAATATATGGACGACTTTTTGAGTTTTTAAAATGCAGAAAATCAATATTTTTTCTTTTATGAAATTGTTTTATCGAATATATCGGTGAAATTTTATATTCTTTGAGAAAAAAATATTTAAGAATTGAAAGAAGATAGACGGATATTAGATAAGAATAAGGTGAAACATGATGAAAATGAGCGAAAGGGTAACTTTAATTTGAATAACTTTTCATCACAATCTTTTAATTTTGAAATATTCATTCTCAAAGAATATAAAATTTCACCGTCGAAAAAGTCGAATAATTAATTCAGAATCTGTCATGGCGTATAGAAAAAATTCCGTAAATTTATTTTATGAAATTATTTAACCGTATATAATGAAGAAAACTACACAAATATAAAGAGGAAAGTGGGGAATCTTGGGCCACTTTATTTCTTTGCTCCATGACTTTTTTATTTTAAAAGATAAAGTGGAAAAGACAAGTGTGATCGTTTCCTACATTTTCAACGTACCATTTGACAATTTTATTTATTTTTTGATAATTGTTTTTCCCCGAGTTCTGACTGTGTCAAAAAATTTTTTTTTTATTTCGAAAAATGGTGTGGAATCGTGGGCCACCAAATCCAAAATGATCAGAATACATGCAAAGTTTATGATTTTACCCAACACTGTTATTTCATAATTTATTAAGTAATTTTAAAGTAATTTCAGATAAGGAAATAAAAAAGAGAGTTGTGTATGATCGAATAGTTCTTAAAACCTGGCTCGTAAACTTTTTGGCAAATTCCTAATAGAGGGTTTATGTTCGTCTTTGTCGCGTTCAATGAAATTGGCAAAACTTTTTTCATAACTCTTAATTAGGCATTAGAAAACTTTACAAGAATGAACAATGTGTTTTAAGTTATTAATGTGTATGAAAACGTCAAAATACAGGTGGTCCAAGATACCCCACAAGCTATGATTTACAAATTTGTTTCGTTTAAGTGTCTTTTTGATGTTTCATCAAAAAATCCTTTTCCATGTGAAAGAGCAAGACAGAACTATCAGGATCAGCATAGGAGCATAATTTTATTATGTACTTTAGGTCTCCCACCGATGCAAATTGACCGGTGATTGTTTAATTATGTAAGTGCATATTTCTAGTCTAGTTAAATAAAAGAAGCATATTATGCGTACACAAGTAAACAACATATGAAAAAAATATGCTTACGCAGTACAACGACGATGACAGTTGGATTGAGATTTTTATCTCAACATACATACGAGATATTCTGAGTGGCCCCATGACTCACGATACCCTCCTCTCCCCTATGTTAAAAAAATAACTAAAAAAGCGAATTTGGACCACTGATAACAAATAACTTGCGCGTATAATAAATTGTTGTTAATGTAAAATGATGAATGGTTTCAGAGTCACTAATAAGAAGATAAAGCATGAAAAAATGAGAAAATCAGGAAAAAAGGAAATAATCAAAGTCTTATGATCTAATGATCGTAACCGAAAGAAACGACAATCAAATTGTGAAAATATTTTGAATATATTTTTTCCCGCTTGCTTGTATGACAATCGCTCATAGTGCGTCACCATAATAACCATAGTTACCGCCAGAATAGTTTTATTTTCATAATAAACAAGAATTAACGCAATGGATTAGCATGAAATAAACATGAAAAGATAGGCTGGTAGACTTTATGAGGTTTTTATTCATGTTTAAGTTCGTTTTTTCCTCAATAAAGTAAAAATAACTATCTGATCGAGCGATTCTATGTGTGTGCTTGTCTGAGTGGATCGAGTGTGAGCGGAGCCAAAATCGATGGAATTCTATATTATGCATTCCTGAAATGTTCCAGCACGTTTTGGGCCCTAGCTCTATTTTTTTAAAGCGGAAAAAACCATAGGTACATTCATTTTCATTTCCAAGAGCAAAACCCGATCCATATCCAGGACAAATCTGAGCTAAATAATCCAATAAAATTCAAAAGAGATAGGAGAAAATCTCGGAAATCTTTATTTTATCGTCGAAGCACAATTGTGTTCAATGGTTGTAAAAAATTCTTATTAATTTTGATGAAGATAATTACGAAAAGTTCGTTTTCGGATCTAGACAAAAACTGAGCTAATTCGGACTGGCCTCGATATTTTCCTTGAATATCTGGAAACGCCCGAATAAAACAGGGAAATCTGGAATGCTTATTCTATAAGTTATAAGATCCGTCGATGTTATTGAAAAAAATAATATTATTCAGCCCATTGAAGTTATTCAAACGTTCTTTCTATTCAACAGTAGTGGAATAAAATTTCAAGGCCACTTATTTGTTGATTATACTACCATATAATTTACTGATTAATTTATCTTTAATTTAAATAATTTCATGTCACCTTAACCTGATTTTGCTTCAGTACTGCCATCTGTTAAAATTAAAAAGGTTTTATATAAAAACGAAAGATGGCAGATTTTATCTCTCTAGCGGAAAATTACGCAGGATGTTTAAAGTGATCCATTGCCAAACAGTGAGTTTAAACAGAAATATTGCTATGAGTCAGTCCTTATATGTTTCAAACGTTAGGAACCATTGGATGTAAAAATTACAACCGAAAAAGTACTGAAAGTAAAGTTCCTTAGCTTCTTCGGTCACTCGCTGAACATATTTAAATTTATAAAAAAAATCTAAATTCCTGAGGCTGCCATTCAGAATCTTTGGTACATTTTTCCATATGATCATTTCAAAACACGCGAAAACAAACAACAACAGGAAAATTAAATGTGTGCCTGCTATCCGAAATCAGAAAGCTGGAACAATTTTATCATCTTAATAACACAGAACCACATTTCCCGGCCAGCTGGACACGTAACAGTACCAGCAATAATTAACTGCATTAGCCACCGAGAGTAATTAAACCTATAAATACCTCCCAATGGATCAATTTCATCGTACTGGCCCAACACTGAACGCGGGATTAGCTCCAAAACGCTTCTAGAATCATCGTTTTTGCAGCTGATCGATTGTCCTTTCTCTAGATTCAGGGTCTCTGATTCGGTCCCGCACAAATCAGGCCTCTCTGCATTCCGGGCTAGTAGATTTTGCTCGAATCAGGAGCACCTCATTTCCGAAAGCTTTCTAGCTTTTCTCACAGCTGCATCAGCGGTTATTTATGTGATTTTTAAGTCTGGAACTGCATCTGTGTGTACAATTGTAAAGGGTTTCCATACAACGAGGCGTTCCTGGTTAATATGAAAAAAATGTGGCAATTCAAAACACAGAATTGAATGTTGTGAGCAGAACATTTTTTTTTATTTCTGGATGATGAATTCCTAATGATTTTTTTTTTAAATTCTTTTCAATAAATATTGTAATTTAATTGAATGTCATGCAGGGTAATGTGATGTAATGTAATGTAATGTAATGTAATGTAATGTAATGTAATGTAATGTAATGTAATGTAATGTAATGTAATGTAATGTAATGTAATGTAATGTAATGTAATGTAATGTAATGTAATGTAATGTAATGTAATGTAATGTAATGTAATGTAATGTAATGTAATGTAATGTAATGTAATGTAATGTAATGTAATGTAATGTAATGTAATGTAATGTAATGTAATGTAATGTAATGTAATGTAATGTAATGTAATGTAATGTAATGTAATGTAATGTAATGTAATGTAATGTAATGTAATGTAATGTAATGTAATGTAATGTAATGTAATGTAATGTAATGTAATGTAATGTAATGTAATGTAATGTAATGTAATGTAATGTAATGTAATGTAATGTAATGTAATGTAATGTAATGTAATGTAATGTAATGTAATGTAATGTAATGTAATGTAATGTAATGTAATGTAATGTAATGTAATGTAATGTAATGTAATGTAATGTAATGTAATGTAATGTAATGTAATGTAATGTAATGTAATGTAATGTAATGTAATGTAATGTAATGTAATGTAATGTAATGTAATGTAATGTAATGTAATGTAATGTAATGTAATTTAATGTAATGTAATGTAATGTAATGTAATGTAATGTAATGTAATTTAATGTAATGTAATGTAATGTAATGTAATGTAATGTAATGTAATGTAATGTAATGTAATGTAATGTAATGTAATGTAATGTAATGTTATTTAATGTATTGGTTTCAAAGAACTGAACTAAACAGATATCGTGGGGGGATTCTTTTAATACAGTAAATCATCACGCCATGTCAAAATTTCCAATTTTTAAAATTCACATGAATTTTTTTTGATTATTTCAAGCTATGAGAAGAAGGAGGAGACCTCGACACAACAAATGATCTCGTTATATCAAAACTTGGAAGTATTTTTTGTTGGTGGAATTTTCAGAACCAACTTAAAAATGGGTCATAATTTATTATGATTTTGTCATCTTCAAGAAGTGGAGGAGTTCTTTAAATCCAACAATTTTTCTATACATCTAAAGTTGCAAATTTCATGTCATTTTCCAAGTTTATTTTGCATGGCCATGCTAAATTTAACGTCAACAGTATAAATATGATTTCCCAACATATCGGAAAACCTTCAGTTATCGTCATCCGCATCGATGTGACGTATCAGTTTTGTTCCGAATAATTTAGTACGTAAAGCACGCGCACTTTGCGGTTCCTGGCAGTTGTGGTTCAACTTCGATATGCTGTCAATAAAAACAGCACGTTCCATGACATTATTTGCAGCTGCCGGGCAGTGTGCCCCGGAAGAATCTCGGTACCGGTTCAAACCCAAATATTAAACGAGTAACCAAGTTGTGTGTGGTTGCTACCGATTTTTTTCCACTATTTAATTTTTGGCGCATCACCGCCCTCCGCCAAGCTTCCTATGCTAATTTCCCGCAGTGTTAAATTATTAACAAGCGAAGCGTGTAATCGCGCTTTGCCCTAATCTGGCTGCCAGGTTCGGACCGGGCGGCATAATGTCCGTCCAAAAAACCATTCAACTGTCGCAAACAATCGAGCCGCCTGAGCCTGATATGAATTGAACTGGTCCGAATTGAGGGTATAGGCCAGTTAATGGGAACTGTTTTCTGGGTAAATCGTTCGGTTCCACCTCGATAGGCAGTGAAGGTTACGCGAGAGGGAGGCCCCTTGGGCGGAAGTGCTTTTAAACTCCGAGAAGTTTTTTTGCTTTCTACCGCTCATCCCGAGGAAGCAATGACGTTTTTGATATAATTTTGACATGTTTAAACGAAAAATTAATCTTTGTCAAACCATGCGCTTTAACTAGAGAACAAACAAACCAAGTTAGTCAAACTTTCTCAAATCGGTTGATAGAAACAGTAGTCATTGAACAAACCTTATGGTTAGAATGAACAAACCTAGTTGAAACACAATCAATTCCAGTAAAAGTCAATTAAAATTGTGGAAACTTGGCATTTCATTTTCAGGTCTCCAGTGAGTGTTAACTACATAAAGTCCAGTAGCCTATAACAAAATATTAACTATCTTACTGACTTCCAGTGATACCCAACAAAAGTGCCCTGAGACAACTTAAATGATTTATTGACTGATGCAAATAGACAAAGGCTACTGATCGCAAGCAAATGCCGCCTGTCTGTAGTCTCTTGTAATTAAGCAAATAGGTATAACTCGGATTAGTTTCGCTTCCTCTTGCAATCGAGTACATAAAACGACATTCTTGCTAGATTGCAATTTCGCAACAAAAAAAAATCGAGACATTTTTACGATGATAATAACAGGGGTCGAACGCGTTGCAGTCTGATGGAGTCTGATGAACTCTTGCGATGCGCAAAAATCGTAAAATGGCCAAAATGAAGGAACAAATACCAAAATTTTGGATTTTTTTTTTGCTTCATTTTGACAATGGTCGGCAACCAACTACCAATTATCCGTTGTTCCCTTTTTCGTCGATGCTGTTTTACAATGGCCTCGAAATGTGGTTGACCGGTGCTGGATGTGTTTGTGGTCCTTCATCGTATAAGAAAGTCGGGAGAAAATAAGAAGCAAACTGAAGGCCACTCGGGGTCGTTCGTCAATCTCGTAAGTCTGGACAGGATGTTTTTTTTTCTATTTTTGATTTTTGGAAACAGGTTGTTAGCGAGAAATCGATTGATGGCAACATTGGACCGACGAACGATGCCGATTTTTTTTTAAAAACCCTGGCTTTGTAATTCGCTATGTTTGAAAGGATTAAAAGTGACTTAAATTATGAAATCTAATAATTATCAATCATTTTTTTGAAAAATTTCTTCTTTAACCATCATAACCAGCTTAGGACCTTTTTAAAATCCGTCGTATGCAGCACGTAAGGGACATCTCATATGTTCAAACCAGAAAGTAATTGCTTCGAGGGCCATTTGATGGTGTACGTAACAATAAGGCTAGAATTACCCTATTTGCCCTATAATTGATTTGTTTGAAATTTCTGCAAGGCAACAAGTATTCCAGAATCGATCACGTTTCGATAAACAACCGGCACTTCTCGGACGTCATCGACGTTAGATCCTGTCGGACGCCAACATTGCGTCAGACCATCATCTGGTGATGGCCATCTGGTGATGGAAAAGATGCGTCAAAAACTCTCCGTAGTGAACAACATACGAAACCGACGCTCGCCTCGATTAAATATCACGCGACTGAAGCAACTTAAGGTTGCAATCACTCGGAGCAACGCTGCCGGCAGAGGGCGAGCTTTACGAAGCCCCTCTCAAGGACTGTTAAGATACCATCAATACAGCTATCAACAGCATTGCGTAGAACGTCATCGGGCATGTGGAACGAACTCTACGGAACGACTGATTCGACGAGAAGTGTAAGAGGGAGATGTACGAAGAGAAACCCGCGCGGGCGGCAGTAGTGCAAGAAGCACCCGTCGAAACGTGGAAAATCACCGACAGCAGAAGAGGCAGCTAGTCCGAATTTTCCAGGAGAAAAAGCGCCGCTTGTAGGAGGAGCAGCCCGAGGAGCTGGAGCAACTGATCGTTCCAAAGAAACACGAATGTTCTATCAGAAGCTCTACGCGATCACTGTTCTCAACGCTGCCTACAATGTTTTTTTTTCGAAATCATATTCCGCCGCCATACGCCACAAGCAAACAGATTCGTAGGAAGTCCTCAGGCCGGCTTTATAGAGGGCCGCTCTACGATGGACCAGATCTTCACACTACGGCATATCCTCCAAAAATGCCGTAAACACCAAGTCCCTACGCTCCATCTACTCATCGACTTCAAAGCCACATACGACACGATTGACCGTGACGGGCTAAGGAAAATCATGGACGAGAAAGGCTTCTCCGGATAGCTGATCAGACTGATTAAGGCGATGATGGATGGAACACAGTGCTGTGTGCGGATTTAGGCAAATTGTTGAGTTCATTCTAATCACAACGGTGTTCAACAGATCCTGATAACTTATCTTTAGAAAATGTAGGAATAAACCTTGAGCTTAAGCTCAGTTCGACAAATATGCGCAACCTACTGGACTATGTCCTTGGCGAGTTAGAACAAGTACGTGCCTTCAACAAGGAAGTGACCTGAGTCGGGCCGATAACTTGGATGGGATCACGATGAAGTAGTAGATGAGGGCGATACAACATAACCGTAGCTCGCAGTGTAAGCTCTGGTCGTATCAGATGACGATCCAGTTGAAAGACGGTCACTTTCAAAACTGGCAAAGACTTCCGATTGCAGCATCAAACACAACACTCAAAAGCACTGCGTTGAAGTTGACCACTTATACTGACGAAAAATCTCACCTACCCTCCCGGATACTTTACTGACTACTCTAGGGCTGCCTATCAACAAGCCATACCGGTACCACTGTGCATCCTTTGCCAAGCGACTGTCAACTACAGTGCGTCCGATCATACGAGTGAAAGTATTAAAGTAAACTTCGGAGTGTAAGGGAGAAGGTACAATGAATAGCATTAAACCATGGTGATTGACTCCGGGCGAATCAGTTGAGTTGATTGCTCCGATGAGACAAATCTCAACACTACTCCTCAACACACGCATTTCGGCAGTCTCCTTACTGCTTCTAGTGGCTCCTCCTGAAGATGGGGCTTCTCTTCTTAAACGCGCGCAACGACGTTTTCGCCTCTGTTGCAGCTCTTCTTCTCTTCTCTTCTCGACGATCTACCAGTGGCTCCATCCCGTCGATTATCCATTAGTCCTGACTTGACGACCTCCAAAGGGCCTCCATGTACGATGACCTTCCAATTGGTTCCAGGTCTGAAGACCTTCCATGATCCCTGATCCGACGACCTTCATCTGGCTACGATCCGACGTTGAAGCAGCACTTGGGCAGTGGAAAGGAGAGACTTGTTCTGTTCTTGGTAGAAAAACTTAGAATGACTTTATTTCGAACGTACTGGTCTATTTATAGGGAAACTATTCCTATAGTTACATTAACTTCTTGTTTATTTATAAATATGTGTATGTTGATATTTGCCCCTTCGATTACTATGATGAGACAAATCTCAACACTCCTCCTGCACCTCCTGCACCTCCTGAAAAAGTGACTACTCCTGGTCGACTCACACCGTACCACATCGTCTTCAGCGGGACGAAGTTTCGCTCGACGGCCTGCTACTGGTTTCGCCTGATGACCATTTCCTGGCTCACCCGACAACTTCTACCTTCGGTTCGCTCGACGAAAACCTTCCGTCGACTCGACGCTCTTTGCAGTTCGTAGCCCTCTCACGGGGCTTAACGCACTCTCTCAGCGGCTCAATGAATCCCAACGAATTACCGGCTCGGTCACCTTCCGTCGGATTCCAGGTACGACACCTTCGTAAGAATTCCAAACTCGACACCTCCGGACGGATTACAGGTTCGACTACCGTCCAATTGGATCCGAATGGATTCCCGGTTCGACGCCTTCGCAAGGATTTCCGGTTCGACCATCACCGAAAGGCTTCCCGCCACGACCACCTTCTATCGGATTCCAAGCACAACCTTCGAATGGATTTCCGGCTCGAAGCCTGTGAACGGATTCACGGCTCGATTACCTCTGAACGGGTTCCCGGTACATTCACCTTCCCTTGGATTTCCAGCTCGACGTCTTCGAACGGTTTCCAGGCTCGAGGCACTTCCAAACGGTCCAGGGTCCTCCTGATGATTCCACCCCTCCTTTACACAAGTGCACAAGTGAACCCATTATCAGTTGTTGAAGCAGCACTTGGGCAGTGGAAAGGAGGGACTTGTTCTTTATGGTTGAACTTGGAATGACTTTATTTATATCAAACTTATCAGTCTTTTTATTCAGGGAAACTATCCCCATGGTTACATTCATAACTGTTTACTGCTGGTAAACACCACTATGCGTGTGATGTCATTCATGTCACCGAGTGCTTCGATGAGACGGATCTCAAGTTGAGATTCTCAACATGCGTGAGTATTCCATGAGTCATCCAATTGTTCCCATTAAACCAAAGTAGTAACCGGAGAGAAGTGGTCGCTCACCGAGTGTTCGTCGACTGTCGCAGTGTCGTTAGATGATGAAGGCTTTGTGATAGCCAGGGTTTACAAGATCTTTTTCTGTATCTAGATGCTATGCCCCGCTAAATTGGTTCTTTGATAATTTTGACGCTATGTTAAATGCTATTGTGAAGGGGAAGAGCCTCGTGATCATTAACGGAAACTACAAATCCTGATGGTTTCTCGAACGCTAAACTTTCCTGCATCTGAATTATAGTTTCTTACATATTTATGAACTGGTAGTCAGTTCAATTAAAGTTTCCCGAAAACGGCTTGATGTTTGTTATATACTTTTTATTCGTTATATGATTTTAATCGCCGTAATTTTTACGATTATAATTTTTATGGTATATTCGACGGAATGAAAACTAGAGAGAATTTTCTTTTTGTATAGAAATTTTAAAGAAAGGTGGATAGACAGGCATAAGTGCGCCAATAGGAGAAAGCTTGATAGGTGTTGAAAATTTAGGCTAGAAGCATGTTGATGAAAAGCTTCCATAATCATATAATAAACAATCATTGGCAAAAAAAACTAATAATAATAAAAAAATTGACACTTGGCCAAAAGTAAGAACGCGGAATAGATAAAATATGAAAAGCGAAAAATCAACAAGTAGCAACTATTCGCAGCGAGAATCTGAAAAATGGCAACGTCGCTAGAATTGTTCTCGCATAAGGAAAGCTCAGTAGGCCCATGGGTTGTTACGATTTTGCTCGTTTGAAGTGTGTGTGTGAAACCACGCTCTTAAACCACTGGGCTCGCTATACATGGGAATTCTCTTTCTCAGTTTCTCATGTATAGTTAGCAAGTGTAGAGCAAAGGCGGGACAATTAATGGGAGCTTTTCATCAACATGCCCTCTAGCCTAAAATTACAACACCTTTCAAACTTTCTCCTATTGGCGCACTAATGCTTGTCTATCCACCTTTCTTTCAAATTTCTATAAAAAAAATTCTCTCTAATTTTCATTCCGCCGAACATGCCATTAAAATTACAATCATTACTTTTTATTCATGATTTCAGTGTCATCTCCAGGCTGGAAATGTTAGCTCATCAGATGAGTTGCGATCGGTCTTAGTTGCTCTTATGCACCAACGTTTTTTTTCCTGAAGCATTTTTTGTGATAACGGCAATGTCACGTAACTTGGAGAATATTCCCCACCCAGCAAACATTTTTGTAGGTATATTTCTTAACAACTTAGTTATACGTTTCATAAACATGATTGTGTCAAACTGGGAAAACAGCATTTACCTCCCAAAGTGGAGGCAATATACATGCATACTTTTAACTTTTGGCTAAAGCGACAAGAACTTTACGAATTGGACGATATTTGCCACCTTAGAAAGAATGCAAGAGAGTACACATTTTGCTCTCAACGCATGCAAACCGTTGCCATGGCAACGGAAATATTTGCTGCTTCTCTCATTGGACAATTCTTTTAACACGTAGGTACGTTACCACGCTCATTTTAGTTGTTTTACTAGCCGGGCCCAAAAAAAAATATCGGAGCGAGGAAGAAAAGAGAGAGAACTCCAAGATTTGCAACGTGTGACTAAACTGAGCGGCTTACTTGAGTAAGAGAGCGTCACTCTTTTTGATGTGACGGGGCTTCCCAAGAATTACACCCGTCAC
>NW_026598268.1:0-41513 GCF_029784155.1 Uranotaenia lowii | reverse complement strand
ACGTTTCCGGAGCGAGCGAGAAGACGCGCTGAAAGAAAACAGGTCAATTAAAGTGTGGTCGCTGATCGGTGCGGACGTCCAAATCCGTCCGCCTGCAAACCAGTAAGCAAAAAGAACCACGTGGTTCGTAGAAGGCACGAGTCGCATCAGCTGCCTGACACCGATCGAAGCAACTTCCTCAGACCAGTCCGGTCTCCAAGGACACCTCTGGAAGACAACCAACGGGCCCAGCCATCTAACGGCCCCATCCGGTCCCAGCTCCAAGGACCCTACGACCACACACAGATCTCGGTCCAGCCGATTGATTGTTCCGAAGGTCCGGGCTATCACCCTGCCCCTAGTTCCGGCGCTGCAGACCGTGGAGGTAAGCTTGGCGCGCCTTCAACCGAGTCATCGGGAGGAGGAATTACCCTGCAATCCCGATAGATCCGGCAGTGCATTACCGGTCGGGAAAGTAGGGCGCGCTGGTAGTTCGGCCTCGGAACGGACCCTCCGTGGCGCTGGTATCACCGCGGGCGTCCACGGACCAGGCATTCCCCGGGAGGACCACACGACCCAACCACCATCTCGTCGAAGCACATGGCCATCGATGTCGCTCAGGATCCCGCCATCATACGCCGGCAAGTAACCAGTTTGTAAATGGGCCCCAACGTTCCCTAATCCCTCAACCCTTTCCTTCAAAATGAAACCCAAAATAAATTGTTAGAATGTATATGTCGCTTTGTCAGTAACGTGTCCGAAACCCCCTTGTACATTTTGGGTTCTAGTTCCACCATTTTGCTTGCCCCTTCCTCCCCAGGTCGTTTCCCGCATGAATCAGTATTATACAATAACGATTTCCATTATCTTCTTCCTAAGACACACGAAAGATTAGCTTTATAGTTTTGGATTATTAATGTACGATTAAGGTAGTCGTTTTTCCATGAAATGGAATCGTTTGGACGCACTTTACGATACAGCGAACGGGTCGTTAAGTAGAGTAACCATTCATTTTTTTTTACTTTTTTCTACTCGTTTTGAAGCGAGTTGGATCATACGTGGAATCTTTAGTGAATGATCGTCTCATAAGAAAAAGGACGATACAGCATATCGTGTTGTATTGACAAAAAGATAAAAAATTAATATCCCAAATTAGATTTATAAACTTTTATTTTTCATAACATTATTTTACACCTACTAAACTTTTCAATATTCACTTTTTTAATAAAAATTCTTTATATGCGATGGCCGATGATCGCGTGTGCCACTGCTCCTGATGTTTATACGGTGGCGGAGTGGTAGATAAAACCGGAAAACTGAGATGTGGTGCTGTTGGATTGTCCACATTGTAACTTTTTCCGCCTATGAGTCCGCGAACGTCTTCCTCCTCTGAGCTTTTGCCGGTTTTTTTTATTGAGGTCACATGCAATGGTTCCATCGTCATCGCCTGAAATTGGCAAGCATTTTCCAGATGTTCACCATTTCGCCTTCTAGATGTTCCATGCTTGGTCTGAATTTAGCTTGCCACAGCTTCCGGAATTCCTTCTTCACTGAATTCTATTAGTGGGAGAGAATGGATTCAACTAATATATTTCCTTTAAATGAAAAGATTTTTACTTTACCTTCATCACTTGCACTTGTCGACATCCTCGGCGGCTTCCGCGTAGTCTTCGGTGGTTCCGTACGCTACCTCCCACAATTCCGGAACAGAAAAAAATTGGTGAAAATGTGGTCATTGTTGACGTGACAGCAGAAAATACGATGCGCGTTGCAAAAAAAATCTTTTAATTTCCAAAATGATTAATCTTATCTTTCCCGAATATTTTTTTATCATTTCGACGTGTTGCAAAAATAATCAATTTCCTTAAAGAAGTATTAACCGTATCTTTCCGAAATGATATTTTATCCATATTAGCAAAGGCACATTTAGCCAAAACACAATGTGAAACGTTACTATTAAGGTAATCAGAACGGAATAATACTTAAGATTCATCGTATCATATTTGATTATGCGGGTTGTCCACTCCCTAGCAAGTGAAGCCGACCCTGAGGTAACGAGTGACTGAGCTAGCCGTCGTTACAGTTTAGAAGTTGCTGAAGCTCTATAGAAAGCATTTAGTGTTTTTTATTGGCAATTTTGGAAGGCTCGTCCATCGAAAAGTGCACATTTTCGCATCACCCTCTTTTTTGTGATTATTTTTGATGATAAGTGGAACCATTTCCAATGGAAATAAACGCGGAAATCGGTGGAACTAGTAGAGATTTGAATGATTGAAAATACACATTTTATGTAAAAATTACTTATAGAAAAAAAAGATAAAACATTCAATTGATTAATAAAATGAAGCAGTTTTCTTTTATATATTTTGTTTTATTAAAAGGCATTTAAATTCGATTAAAACTTATGACTCAACGAAAAGACAAAAGCGAATTGCTTGTAAGATTGATTACTTGGATACAGTAGCTTGGAATCAGTTGAAGCAGTTATATTTTAATGGCAAAATTCTATTATTCATTTATATCATATCAAATACTAATTTAGTGCTCTACCAAATTTAACAGATAAGTTCCATTCATTTTCTTGGGTTTAAATGATTTGAAAAATCGAATTTAATTGTCTTTTAATCAAACAAAATATTTAAAAAGAAACTGCAACACTTTATTATTAAATTCAATATTTTAACCTTTTTTCTATAAGTAAAATAGGTAATTTTTACATAAAATGTGTATTTTCAATCATTCAAATCTCTACTAGTTCCACCGATTTCCCCGCTAATTTCAAATGGAAATGGTTCCACTTATCATCAAAAATAATCACAAAAAAGGGGGTGTTGCGAAAATGTGCACTTTTCGATGGACGAGCCTTCCAAAATTGCCAATAAAAAACACTAAATGCTTTCTATAGAGCTTCAGCAACTTCTAAACCCATCATAATGTATGAGACAATTGTAGATCGTGGCTTGTTACAACTTTGTTTCAAAGACAGCGAACCATTTTATCCAATCTACAACGTGTCAGGTTCAAAAAACTGTTTTTACAAGAGATTTTTTTTACTTTGACTGTAACTCCTGAGGGTGATGTGATAGGACTTTGACATATTCAACAAACTTATGTATTTTGATCAGATAAACAACTTTGTCGAAGACATCAAAGCCTTAATTTGAAAAACAAGAAAGTTAGCATTTTTATCTCGCTATCGGTGGACCCCTCGGCAAAAATTTTGGTACTAGAATATGCTCCTTGTAAAACTGAACAATGTTGCTGAAGACATGAAATGTCTATCTCTTCATCCCTGGGCGCTATTAATTTCGTACAGCTAGATTGATGTTCTGCACCACTGTGCAGTGGCTCCAGAGAGTAGCTTTCCTGAAAAAAATCAACCCCACGTTCGTCGCATCAGGAACCTACTTGAAAATTTGCGCTTATCAATTTGATTTTGGAGCAAATTGTATAAAATTATCCGAAGATGTTGCTTGAAAATCGATCAACGCAAAAATTCGAAGCTCACACACCTGTTCCTAGGGAAAAAAATTACCATCGATGGCACCGAATCGCACCCGAAAACCTGATTCTCTTGTCTTTCCTCCTCCTTCAAACGGAAAGCATCTCCCGTCAAGACAAGACAAGAGGGGCAAGAAAAATAGCAGAATCTCAGCGTAATATTCATTAAAAATAATGAGGCGTATCATAATCCACCTTGTCGCTCTCGAATTACCACCACCACCATTGTTGGCAAGAAGCAGAGCCCCCAACCAAGAAGCAGCATGTGGCAGCCCAGGTTTTGTTCTGTTTCAACCTCATTCCTTACCTACTTCCTTCACCTATTTGCCCATCTCGGGAAGTAAAAAACACAAAAGGAGGAGAGAGAAAAATGAAAAATGCGACAGCATGTCGAAACATAAACATGAGTATTTATGAGGATAAGAAAATAATATTCATTTCGGGGCAGCCTTTGTAACCATTTGCTTCTAATGGTGTTTTTTTTCGTTGGTTGGTCCGTTTACTTGTTCATTGTGTTTCTTTTTTCTGACTCCCCGTTGCTATCGACATGATTTTCTCAGGTTGTTTTTTTTAACCTATTACATGTACTCTCACAAAGGGGTTTTGGTATATTTTTGTTTCACCTTTAGTACCCTTAATTATGTCCGCTGTAAATTTACCCCCATTTAAGTGAATTTTGCAGAAATCTGGAACTTGAATCTTTAAGATGCTATATTGTGTTGAGCCCAAGAACTTAAAGAGCACCAAAAAAAGTCATCACTTATTCATTAATGATGTCTAAAGCAAAATCAACAAAATAACTCGAAAAATCGATCCCACTGATGACTGGTTGGAAAAAACGGAAAGAGTAAAAAAACTTATTACAACCCTCCCAAACGTTCATTGAAAAAGGTTTCCATTCCCAGTTTAAAATATTCAGAAGCTTCTTTTGTGCGGCTTTTTGTATCACTTTTTCCTCACCCTCTCCCTCCTTACCCCAGAGGTCGCTCCACGAAAATGTCGCAAAAGATGTTATTCGCTTAATCACACCAAACTTTCTCCTTTGACTGCCGCCTCACATTGCTAGTGTCAGTGAACGAACGGTTTGGGAAAATCTGCGGTTCGGTTTTGCCGGAAGGCTTTTTGTTCTTGAATAATTCCGGACGAATGTGATAGAAATGTACAGGAACCATGAACATGAAACGATGCACAATATTCGGCGCGCCGCGGTTGGGTGAGAGTGATTTTTTTTTGCCTGCCATCCGAAATGGGTTCCCTGAATAATTCAGGCGGAATTGTGCTTTCTGGTTGAATTGAAAACCCGAGTATGTGAGGGGTTCATTTGATTTTTTTCGGACCAGAAGGAAGAAAACAAAATTAAGGATTTTATCATTTAAACTAAAAGCAGAAAAAACTTTTGCAATAAGTGTTTTTTGCCATTTTTGTCATTTTTGCCATTTTTGTCATTTTTGTCATTTTTGTCATTTTTGTCATTTTGGTCATTTTTTGTCATTTTGGTCATTTTTGCGATTTTTGTCATTTTGGTCATTTTGGTCATTTTTTGTCATTTTTGTCATTTTGGTCATTTTTTGTCATTTTGGTCATTTTTGTCATTTTTGTCATTTTTGTCATTTTTGTCATTTTTGTCATTTTTGTCATTTTTGTCATTTTTGTCATTTTTGTCATTTTTGTCATTTTTGTCATTTTTGTCATTTTTGTCATTTTTGTCATTTTTGTCATTTTTGTCATTTTTGTCATTTTTGTCATTTTTGTCATTTTTGTCATTTTTGTCATTTTTGTCATTTTTGTCATTTTTGTCATTTTTGTCATTTTTGTCATTTTTGTCATTTTTGTCATTTTTGTCATTTTTGTCATTTTTGTCATTTTTGTCATTTTTGTCATTTTTGTCATTTTTGTCATTTTTGTCATTTTTGTCATTTTTGTCATTTTGGTCATTTTTGTCATTTTTGTCATTTTTGTCATTTTTGTCATTTTTGTCATTTTTGTCATTTTTGTCATTTTTGTCATTTTTGTCATTTTTGTCATTTTTGTCATTTTTGTCATTTTTGTCATTTTTGTCATTTTTGTCATTTTTGTCATTTTTGTCATTTTTGTCATTTTTGTCATTTTTGTCATTTTTGTCATTTTTGTCATTTTTGTCATTTTTGTCATTTTTGTCATTTTTGTCATTTTTGTCATTTTTGTCATTTTTGTCATTTTTGTCATTTTTGTCATTTTTGTCATTTTTGTCATTTTTGTCATTTTTGTCATTTTTGTCATTTTTGTCATTTTTGTCATTTTTGTCATTTTTGCCATTTTTGTCATTTTTGTCATTTTTGCCATTTTTGTCATTTTTGTCATTTTTGTCATTTTTGTCATTTTTGTCATTTTTGTCATTTTGGTCATTTTTGCCATTTTTGTCATTTTGGTCATTTTGGTCATTTTGGTCATTTTGGTCATTTTTTGTCATTTTTGTCATTTTGGTCATTTTTTGTCATTTTGGTCATTTTTGTCATTTTTGTCATTTTTGTCATTTTTGTCATTTTTGTCATTTTTGTCATTTTTGTCATTTTTGTCATTTTTGTCATTTTTGTCATTTTTGTCATTTTTGTCATTTTTGTCATTTTTGTCATTTTTGTCATTTTTGTCATTTTTGTCATTTTTGTCATTTTTTGTCATTTATGTCATTTTTGTCATTTTTGTCATTTTTGTCATTTTTGTCATTTTTGTCATTTTTGTCATTTTTGTCATATTTGTCATTTTTGTCATTTTTGTCATTTTTGTCATTTTTGTCATTTCTGTCATTTTTGTCATTTTTGTGATTTTTGTCATTTTTGTCATTTTTGTCATTTTTGTCATTTTTGTCATTTTTGTCATTTTTGTCATTTTTGTCATTTTTGTCATTTTTGTCATTTTTGTCATTTTTGTCATTTTTGTCATTTTTGTCATTTTTGTCATTTTTGTCATTTTTGTCATTTTTGTCATTTTTGTCATTTTTTGTCATTTTTGTCATTTTTGTCATTTTTGTCATTTTTGTCATTTTTGTCATTTTTGTCATTTTTGTCATTTTTGTCATTTTTGTCATTTTTGTCATTTTTGTCATTTTTGTCATTTTTGTCATTTTTGTCATTTTTGTCATTTTTGTCATTTTTGTCATTTTTGTCATTTTTGTCATTTTTGTCATTTTTGTCATTTTTGTCATTTTTGTCATTTTTGTCATTTTTGTCATTTTTGTCATTTTTGTCATTTTTGTCAATTTTGTCATTTTTGTCATTTTTGTCATTTTTGTCATTTTTGTCATTTTTGTCATTTTTGTCATTTTTGTCATTTTTGTCATTTTTGTCATTTTTGTCATTTTTGTCATTTTGGTCATTTTTGTCATTTATGTCATTTTTGTCATTTTTGTCATTTTTGTCATTTTTGTCATTTTTGTCATTTTTGTCATTTTTGTCATTTTTGTCATTTTTGTCATTTTTGTCATTTTTGTCATTTTTGTCATTTTTGTCATTTTTGTCATTTTTGTCATTTTTGTCATTTTTGTCATTTTTGTCATTTTTGTCATTTTTGTCATTTTTGTCATTTTTGTCATTTTTGTCATTTTTGTCATTTTTGTCATTTTTGTCATTTTTGTCATTTTTTTTTTTCATTTTAATCATTTTTTTCAATTTTGTAATTTTTTTCTTAAATTTAAAGCTCTTGTCTTTCATCTTTAATAATATTTACTAAAGTTTCTCTGTATTTTATCTCCGTTTTGACTGAATTTTTTTCATGAAATTGGTTTAAATTTTTATGTATAAGTAAAGTGTGAACTTTTCTCAATTATTTCTTAATTTTGTTTTCATTTTATCTGTAACTTTCTAATTTTTGAATTTTGCAATTTAGTTTTCATTCATTTTTTTCATGGTTATTCAATCAATTTTGGCGTTACAGAATTCGAGCTCAGACCGAAGTTGGTAACCCGAAGCCACCCGTCATAATTATTAATTTTTGAACGGAAAGTTTATCTGTTTGAAAATACAAAGTTGGTGGGAAACTATGAGCAAAGCCGGAGATTTCCAGCCTGACAAACTTGTGCCAGCCATTGTGTTTGACACGGCGCTGGCTTCGTCTTCGTCGTCGCCGTCCGTCGGCAGTTTGTTTTCTTTTTAATTAAAAAAGGATTAATTAGAAAAGTGTGCTAATGACATAATCCACCTCCAGGCGACCCACTTTCTCCTCTCCGATTCCCCTCTTGAATTCGTCAAATCCACCAAAGAGTAAAGCTAACAGTAGCATCTCGATTGACCCTCCCATCATCATCGCGCGGGCTGGACACATTTCCAATTCCAGTCACAGCAGGAGATTGTTGGGTGAATGAGTGCTGAAAGAGGACGAGTCCAGACCCAGTCGAATGCAAATTCCTGTTCGCGATAAGAAGGAGAAGCATAAAAAAGAAGTAACTTTTCACCAGACTGTGAGCGCAATGTCGACGTGGGTGGACAACTCTTTGGGTTGGAAGTCTGCTTCCTGCGTCTCGAATGGACGTCGGTGTCGCACCGTCTGCTCGCGTGTCCCCAGGCTATGAAAATCAACAAAGTCATATTCTTTGGAGAACGAAGAACTTCGCCTCTATTTTGATGTTGTCTTTAGGGTCCAGCTGACCAGCCAGCAGCGGATGAAAAAAAAACTTTCTCCTGTCCCGAGTGGTGGTCCAAACCCTGCTGTTCCGGGAGAATCTGATTATCTACCCTCCCCCGAAGGGTGAATGAAAGAAAAATGAAGTATCCGGCAGAAGTTGCAATATGTTTTCGGTCCTTTGTCGCCATCATTTGTGAGATCAGATCATGTCGTCCTACTCCCATCACCGTCATCATTCACTCAGCTTCCTTAGAGGGAGATTTCTTTTGTGTAAGGGTTTTTCGACAGTTTATGGTGTAATATTCATTATTACCATTCTAATCGATTCACAGATACGTATCTTTTTTGGCAAAAATATTCATTTATCGAAAAATGATTTTCCTCAAGTTCTGGCTAATTTTCAAAAAGTAACTTTTTTTTAAATTTTGGAATAAATTGTAGAGAGTTGAAGACTGCAAATCAAAAATGGCCAAATAACATGTAAAGTTTATATGTTTTCTCATAAAAGTTGTTTCTTAACTTATTTAGTTATTTTAAAGCAATTTTATGTCAGAATTGATAACAAGAGTTGTACATGATTGAAAAGTTTCTCCAATTATGCTATTTCTTTTAACCAGATCGTGATAATACATGCTTTAGAAGTATTTGTACCCATTTAGTTCACATCATCTTAAGGCTTGTAGATTTTTATCGAAAGCACTCTTGTCAACGTTAAAGTTTTCCGATCCAAAACTTCCAAAGTATAATGCCATACGTCACAAAACTAGAATTTGAATATTAACAATAACCGTTGACGTTGGAATGCAATTGACTAACTTTTGCCCAGAAGCGACCAACCTACCAGAAGTGTCCTCTTACTGCAATTAATGCACAATACAATGCATCACCATCGTCATCATCTGGCGATGTGTATTTTGATTGTCTTCCGGCGTCTTGTCGTTGTTCTGAAACCGTATGAGAAGCGAGTGTATTGCCCTTGTAGCAAACTTGTTCCAGCATCACTCCTCCGCAAGCCATCCACCACACATGATATCGAATTCAAAGCAAAAACAAAAGGATGTTCGCCAAAAACTAGCAAGCAACCTAAAATGGAAAACCCCCACAGATGATGATACTCTCATGATGACTGCACGCTCCGGAAGGAGAAGAAAGCTGAGGATGAGCGACAGAACTCGTAATTCCTTCCAGCAAACATTTGGATAGTGCTAGCTCGTGTTTTCCGCTTTTTAGTAACATCACTTTGGAACATTTGTTCATGAGGTGTGGCAGAAGGCAGATGGAAGCTGCTTTGCCTCTCGCGGAAGCAATAAGATTTACCAGTTTGTGGAAGACACGAAGATTTCCTGCAGGGCACACGCAATCTTTCCGAACTGAGATGAAATTTTTGCTGTAGTGGTAGTGGCGGAATTTTTGCAAACTCTTCAATGTCTACGTTTCAAATTTTCTTTCAGATTCAATGAAATTTCAAAAATAGATTTCAGATTTCAGATTTCAGATTTCAGATTTCAGATTTCAGATTTCAGATTTCATATTTCAGATTCAGATTAAGATTTCAGATTTCAGATTTCAGATTTCAGATTTCAGATTTCAGATTTCAGATTTCAGATTTCAGATTTCAGATTTCAGATTTCAGATTTCAGATTTCAGATTCAGATTTCAGATTTAAGATTTCAGATTTCAGATTTCAGATTTCAGATTTCAGATTTCAGATTTCAGATTTCAGATTTCAGATTTCAGATTTCAGATTTCAGATTTCAGATTTCAGATTTCAGATTTCAGATTTCAGATTTCAGATTTCAGATTTCAGATTTCAGATTTCAGATTTCAGATTTCAGATTTCAGATTTCAGATTTCAGATTTCAGATTTCAGATTTCAGATTTCAGATTTCAGATTTCAGATTTCAGATTTCAGATTTCAGATTTCAGATTCAGATTTCAGATTTCAGATTTCAGATTTCAGATTTCAGATTTCAGATTTCAGATTTCAGATTTCAGATTTCAGATTTCAGATTTCAGATTTCAGATTTCAGATTTCAGATTTCAGATTTCAGATTTCAGATTTCAGATTTCAGATTTCAGATTTCAGATTTCAGATTTCAGATTTCAGATTTCAGATTTCAGATTTCAGATTTCAGATTCAGATTTCAGATTTCAGATTTCAGATTTCAGATTTCAGATTTCAGATTTCAGATTTCAGATTCAGATTTCAGATTCAGATTTCAGATTCAGATTTCAGATTCAAATTCAGATTCAGATTTCAGATTTATTTTCAAAGAAAAGGTGGCTCCAGAGAGCTATACTTATAATTGGATATTGGTTTTTTCAGGAAGTGGCTCCAGAGAGTTAAAAGTTTTTTTATATTTTGTTTTTAAAAATAGGGAACGATTCCTTTCGTTTTTTTTTTCTACGTTCTACAAGATTTTAAGGTAGTCTTGACTGTGTTTTTATGAAATTCAAGTTACAATTCTTTATAAGTGTTGACATGAAAAATAAATTTAATTTTGAACTGAGCCTTTCTTGAAAACCTTAAACATACAATTGCTTAAATCAACTTTGTGGAGCCACCTTTCAAAAGCGCAAAAAAGTAAATATGGCCAACTGTTCACTAAAAATAAGTTTGTTTTGGGAAAGTGGCTCCAGAGAGTAATTTTCAACAATTTCACAAATTGGAAGAAAGAAAAGATTCGTTCGCCAAGTAACTCTGTAAAATCGAATAATCAGGTCCTATGAGAGTTAAAATCACAACCAATGCCGTGACTTGACTGGCGTGGCGTAGGTCGAGAGTCGAGATTCCGACATTTGATGTGGTATTATTTGCTGCCTTCCTTTGGCTGCTTCCGCAATCGAGAGGAGGTGGTAATGTTCAACTCCAATAACTCCACTAGACACATTCCTCCAATCAAACAACTTAAAAGGTAAACCACTTTTGTGTACAGCTGAGCTAAGAGTTGCATCGTTCGAATATATTTTGCCCTGGTGCGGATACCAGCTAAATTGCAATGAATAGAGCGAACTATCGCAAAACTTAAATAGTCGAGAAGCCAAACTCTCACAAGTTTCGATGTAATTGGAAGCTATAATCTCTGATTGCGAAGATTTCCACAAAACCGATCTTTGGCTTTTCGGTGGCGAATTCCAGAGTACTTCCAATTATTAATAAGTTTGTTTTATTCATATTTGAAATCGAAATTATGCCTCCCGGGAAGAGAATTTGGCCCCTGAAAACCAAATAACGCCGAACAATAGCTAGACTGTGAAATTTATCTCCTTCAGTAAGTAAGATTGGGGGTACGCGCGGAATGAATCATGAGTGTCCAAAGTTTCACTTCCATCTGTACCGTTGAGCCGTCAACACGTACGCCGGAGCATCGTATCGTTGCTGTGTACCTGCAGGAACATTTTACATTATTTATTTTTTCCTTACCTGTATTTCAATCAGCACTTTTCAGTGCTAAAATTATTTTCATTTTCTTTTATTCATATTTTCTCTTTTCTTTCCAGCATGGGGAAGTCTTCGGCCGGCTCAAGGGCCGGAAGAAAACGGATTGCTGAACCTAATCCAGGGCCATCTGCCAAAAAAGTTGAAATTTCCAATTCATTCGATGTCCTTCATAACATCGGTGATGAGGAAATATTCATATTTAATTCTGATAAGAGTACTAAGAAACCTTCTTCTTCTTATACTCTTAAAAACGAAAAGATTCCACCAATAACGGTCACGATTCCTGACTTCAATGCCTTTCGAAAAGAAATCGTCACTTCCGTCAAGGATGTGAAGATTTCTTTTCAGATCGGTCGAAGGGGAACTGCTCGTATATTGGCGGAATCTTTTAATGATTTTCAAAAGGTTTTAAATTATTTGAATAATAAAAAACACCAATTTTTTACGTACGACGCTAGAAGTGATCGTCCATTTAAAGTTGTACTTCGTGGTCTCACTGGCGATCAGACACCGGATGAGATCACAGCTGAATTAAATTCTTTGTTAGGTTTTTCTCCAATTCAAGTAATTCAAATGAGGAAAAGAACCAACACGAATAATACCAGTAGTGTTGGTTTTGCTCCTGAACTTTATTTGATCCATTTTAAAAAGGATCAGGTTAATAATTTGCAAATTCTTGAAAAGGCTCGTCTTATGTTTCATTGTCGAGTCAAATTCGAACCTTTTCGTAAATCTTCTACCAATTTTTTACAAAACATTACGCAATGTCGTCGTTGTCAAGCTTTTTGTCATGGCACTAAAAATTGTAGAATGAATGCCAGATGCATGTTTTGCGGCTCATTCGATCATGAAAAATCTAAATGCCTTTTTGGTGGTGATAAGCCAAAAACAGAATTTTTTAAGTGTGCGAATTGCGCAGGTAATCACTCCTCGAATTCGCTAGATTGTCCCATCAGGGCAAAAATTATTGCTTCTAGGAAAAATCCCAAAGTTTCCAGAAAAGTTTCTTCTCCTCCTTCCTCTTTTTCGTCTTCACACGTCGGGCCGGCAAACAACCTGCCTGTTCGCGGTCAGCCTCGGTCGGCATTGGAATCACGGCTGGGTAATACCCGAAGTGATTTTAATGTTACCTGTGCTGAATCTGCGCCCCAGACTCGTTGTTTATCGTTCTCAGAGGTGGTTGAAAATGGGTTTCCCTCTTCAGGTTTAACTAATAAAAATGGGAAAAAACCAAGTCTCAACGTTCATGCGAAGGCTTGGGAAAATCCCCGAAATTCAAATACTTTTTCTTCTCCTTCATTTTCTGATCCTAACAATTTTGTTGATTTGGGTGAGATTACTGAGGAAAAATTAAAATTTTTGCATCAAAATTTAATGGAAATGATGCAACTTATGTTGAAAGCAAATTCAATGTTTGAAGCTTTCCAAACTTCTTTTAATTATGCTAACAAAATTATAATGACTTTACGATTCCCTCATGGATCCAAATAGATGTTTAAATATTATGAATTGGAACGCTAGATCTTTGCTGGCTAACCAAGACGAGTTCTTTTTATTTTTGAAAACTCAAAACATACATATTGCTGCCATCACTGAAACTTTTTTAAAGCCAGACAATAACTTGAAAAGCAATGCTTTCTTTAAAATTTTACGAAATGATCGACTTGATCGACAAGGTGGGGGTGTAGCTATTGTCATCAATAGTCGTCTCAAATTTAGACTTCTTCCTTCTTTCAATACAAAAGTCTTAGAAACAATTGGAATTGAATTAGAAACTTCTATGGGGAAAATTATAATTGTTGCCGCATATTTGCCTTTCCAATGTAGCGGTGAACAGAAAAATTTTTTGAAGGGAGATTTACAAAAACTCACCAGAAATAAATCTAAATTTTTTATTATTGGTGACTTTAATGCAAAACACCGATCTTGGAATAATATTTCATCAAATTCAAATGGGAATATTTTATTTAACGACTGCTCTGCAGGTTATTATACTGTTGAATATCCTAATGGGCATACTTGTTTTTCTTCAATTAGAAATCCCTCCACAATTGATTTGGTTCTAACGGATTTAGGCGAGCATTGTAGTCAATTAGTTACTCATGCGGACCTCGATTCAGACCACCTTCCAGTAACATTTTCTTTATCTCAAAGTCCCATTGAAAACCCTTTAAAATCAACTTTTAATTTTCAAAAGGCTAACTGGGAGCGATATATGAATTTTATTGAACGTATTTTAGATGTCAACGTTCCACTGAATTCAATAGAAGATATTGATTTGGCTGTAGAAAATTTGACAACTTCAATAGTCAATGCTAAAGCCGCTTCAATACCTAAAGTTAAACATAAATTTAATCAACCTTTAATTGATGATGATCTTCAGTTTTTGATACGACTGAAAAACATTCGTCGACGCCAATATCAACGTACTAGGGATCCTTATTTGAAATTAATTTATTGCGACCTTCAAAAAGAGATCAAACGTCGTTTAAATTTCATTCGTAATGAAAATTTTGCTAAAGCAGTAGAGGATATAAAACCCTACTCAAAGCCATTTTGGAAATTAACTAAAATTTTGAAAAAGCCCCAGAAGCCAATTCCTACTTTGAAAGATGGGGATAAACTTCTTTTAACTAATTCAGAAAAGGCTCAAAAATTAGCCCAACAATTTGAGTCTGCTCATGATTTTAATTTAAACGTTGTAAGTCCAATTGATGCTCAAATTTCCCTAGAATTTGATGATATTCTTTCCAAGCAAAATGTGTTTGAAAGTTCTTGTGAGACAAATATTGATGAACTCAAATTGATTTTCAAAAAATTTAAAAATATGAAAGCTCCAGGGGAAGATGGGATTTTCTATATTCTTATTAAAAAGTTGCCTGAAAGCACTTTAAATTTTTTAGTTAAAATCTTCAACAAATGTTTTCATTTGGCTTATTTTCCCAATAAATGGAAAAATGCCAAAATAACTCCAATTTTGAAACCTGGAAAAAGTGCTTCAGAGCCTTCAAGTTATCGACCAATTAGTTTGCTTCCTTCTTTAAGCAAACTATTTGAGAGAGTTATTTTGAATAGAATGATGATTCACATTAATCAGAATTCTATTTTCCCTGATGAACAATTTGGTTTTCGTCATGGACATTCTACTACACATCAACTTTTGAGTGTAACTAATATGATTAACGCTAGCAAATCTGAGGGTTATTCAACTGGTGTTGCTCTTCTTGATATTGAAAAAGCTTTTGACAGTGTTTGGCACAAAGGTTTAGTAGCTAAATTAGCTCGATTTGATTTTCCTGTATATCTCACCAAAATTATTCAAAATTATTTGACTAGCCGAACCTTACAAGTAAGCTATCAAAATTCATGCTCTGAAAGGACACCCATTAGAGCTGGTGTCCCTCAGGGTAGTATACTTGGGCCAATTTTATATAATATTTTTACTTCTGATCTTCCTGATGTACCAGAAGGAAAAGGTAGAAGATTATTTGCTGATGACACTTTGCTTTCAGCCAAAGGTCGAAATTTACGAGTGGTACGCAGTAGATTGCAACAAAATTTAAATTCCTTTTTGAATTACTTGAAAATGTGGAAAATTTCTCCTAACGCTTCCAAAACTCAACTTATTTTATTTCCCCATAAGCCAAGAGCAAATTTTTTAAAACCTAATGAAAATCATTCCATAACTTTTAATGGGGTTTCATTAGAATGGTCTGATCACGTGAAGTACTTGGGACTTACACTTGATCGGAATCTTACTTTTAAAAATCACATTGAAGATATTCAATCTAAATGTAATAAATACACTAAATCTCTTTATTCTCTCATCAACAGGAAATCCCGGTTGTGTCTGCGAAATAAGATGCTCATCTACAAACAAGTTTTCCGACCAGCGATCATGTATGCAGTTCCGATTTGGTCTAGCTGCTGCGCGACGAGGAAGAAAGCCATCCAGAGGATTCAGAACAAAGTTCTGAAAATGATTTTGCGGCTTCCACCTTGGCACAGCACCGAAGATCTTCATCGGATTGCGGGCATTGAATCGGTCGAAGAGATGGCCAACAAAATCATCTCCAACTTCAGAGGCAAATCGATGCAGTCTTCCATCGCAGAGATTCGTTCTCTTTATGTTTAGTTTAATTTTAAGATAGTGTTTAGTTTTAAGTATAAAATATTTTTGCTATTACAGGATGTTCTCCTACATTAAAAACTTGATTGCGCTCAGCAAATTAAAATCTTATAAATAAATCTTTATAATCTAGTTACTTATAGGGCTATGAACAGTTCATTATTGAGCTGAACACCTAGTTTAATGCAATAATGTAATATAAGTGTAATGATGATTTGATACAAATAAAGACATATTTAAAAAAAAAAAAAAAAAAAGTGTCCAAAGTTTGCTCGGAGTCTTGCCATTTCCGTAGAAATTCTCCGATGCCTCAACTATTCCTAGCTGTACTTTGGAGTGCCGAGTAGATTATAGCTAGATTTGTGGAACTAATTGGAGCAAAGCTCCAGCTTCATGTTGAAATACACACACAACCTCAGACAGGCATTCGAGAAGTCATTCCTCTTTCTCTTTCTCTCCAGGGAAACTGGCAGGCTGTGTAACTTAATGCAAATTGATTCGATTCTAATTGTCTTGCTGCGGTAGAATGTGAGTATGTTGAACCAGTCAGAGATATGATTTATTCATTTTCAATTGCGAGATTCGAGTTTCTGTGGTTCGTGTTGTTATTCCTGCGCTGCTGCTGAACTCAGCTGGGAATTAGACAGCTTTTCGTTTTTGCATATCGACATACAATTATCATTGGCAGGGGTTTTTTTTATTATGGATTATATTTCTTGAATCAAAACATTCATGAAAACCCCCGATGGGTATGTTTAGATAAAGTAGCATGCAATCTTGAAAATAATTGAAAAAAAACCCTCTGATGAGATTTGTTTAGAAACTTCCATGCGCTTTTTCGCATTAATTATATTAAATCACACAAATGCTGCATTTTCATTATTTTCAACCAGATGCGTGATGCATTTTTTTATTAGTTGTTAACCAATGATAAATCCAATTTACGGATTGCATTCGAATGCACGGCAAGCTTCCACGTCCTTCCAGTTTACTACTCTGGGTTCATCGGTGCTATTGGTCGACTCATGATACAACATTACAAGTAACATTGTATTCCCTACGCCATGAAGTCCACCTGGGGCCACTGACCTTGATTCCCCCTCAAACGTTTAGCACTATCATTTGATAAATAGTGAGCCTTCCCACTAGTGTGCTCCAAGGCAGTACTCGAAGTCGAATCCACTTCAAAAGCAACGACCTCACATCTTCACGACTCAAAGCCTTACCTCACATTCCCACGACTCAAGACATGATCTTTCCTCTAACGACTCAATGTCCGACCTCTCCTCGTGTTGACTTGAGATCCGCTCGTTTTGCCCGTCGTATGCCGAATAGAGAGCAGGTTATCCTGGACACGCCCAGACATTTGATGGGTATTTCGAATTTGCAACACAAATATACGTGCAAATATACGTGTAAACTACCGTATATAATGCAGCACAACCAGTATATACGTATCATTCTGGAGGCCATATAGGTACATCAGCACACATATTCTTGATTTGGATAGTATTGTCGTAACAAAATCATGCAACGCATTTAAATACGATAAGGAATATGCATAGGCCGCACATTGTAGGTGCAGATATACGAAAATGAGTTTAAATAACATTCTGTACGATATAATCTGTAAAATAAAATACGACTTCTGGTTGTCTGGGGCCTGTCACAGCACACGCTCAGGACCTCATGCAACTACTCGGATTATCCCCGACGAAGTCGTCATCCTACTCCACCTCAAATGACTCATCCGACGTCGAGAGTCACTCTACATCGAGGGTGTTCCCCGTACCGCGAAATACTCATTTCCCTACAATATCCACTGCGAAGAAGGTATTGTCTTTTCTTCGCATCTTTGCTAGTATGTCGTAGGGAGCGGCATTACTCGGATTTTACCCACAGGTAGAGTTATCCTGCCACTCACGCAACGTATCCCCGAGATCCAAAACGTAGAAGGTGTTTCCTCATCTTTGTAGATTCACCCATAAGATCGGATGCACTCTACTCGAAAGTCCCCCACCGCGTTTGGGGCATTCTACAGCGATTCGCGATGACCATGTTACGGTTCCATTTGTTTCTGAGTTCCTGCACACGCACCTCGTTTTAACGCTACGGAAACTCCGACATCGTAACGTCGACGACTACGGCGATCGTGATAGTTATGCTAGGGCCTTCCGGGAGGCCGGGCTCCTAGCGCCACCTGGGACGTGATCGTTTCCGCACACACCCGTACATATTAAACACACCGTCTACAGTTGTCTCTCCTGTTCTGTTGACACCATGAAACTCGAAGGCTCTGTGACCAAACCCCATATACCGGTAGCACTTGGTTGGTTTTAAGCAGGTGGGTATCCGGCACATCGAACATCCTACATCCGTCCGACTGAGAGCTGTTTAATGGCAGCGATCACTGGTAGTTGTACAAGTGCCACTTGTGCTCCGCTGTTGTGCGGGCCAACTCTGAGCCGAATTTTGGCTTCGACCCTGGCGATTCCACATTTCGAAACTAACGCATCTTTTCTTCATCAGTCACCTCATCGAGGTAATTTACCTTCACGATAACCAGTTTTTCAACTGGTTCCTCAGAACTTCCTCTATTACAGTTGCGTATTTTGGGGACACAGTAACTGTCAACCCAATTCGTTGGTATCACTCAATTCGCCGCTGGATTTGAGTCTATTTAACGTGCAATGCGGTGCTCCATTCATCACCGCTGGAAGTGTCGTATCCTAAATAAGCTCCGGGGATGACGATTCTGGTCATCTCGTTTTCTTTAAAGCCGTTCGAAAATAGAAATGCTGCAAAACATCTGTACTTAGCAACAATCACGAATAGACTGGCTCGACTAGCTTGAATCCCAAGCTAACGAACTTGACGAACTCAGACGAGTTGTCATTTTTCTCTTCTCTTCTTGCGGTCAAGTGTAGTCTGTCTCAACTACAACTAAAATAGTTTCGTTCAAAGCACTGATATAAATCCTTGTTTGTTTTTCAATACATTTGTTGGTATAAATTCATTTCATTGAATATTTATTTCTCTTATTTGCCATATTCTCCACAGGAAGGAGCTACTCGCGCCAGCTTCTTTGAGCCTTCTACCACGGACAAACTTCTACTATGACACGGTTCTTCAATTTGAAGTAGGGCTAAGTGAGGTAATTATGAACACGAGGTAATTTCGAACAAGTGCTATACGCGATGTTGTGAGGGATGAATCAACACAAAAAAGTTCCGAAAGTGGTATTTTGACATCGGATTAGCAGTTATAAGCTGTTTCCGATCGGTTTTCAAACCCTAATAATATTATTTCAACTATTTTTAAAAGCATTGCTCAAGTAACGATGAGCACTAAAAACTAGCATCATTTCTGCTCTAACGTCAGCTATATAGCTTGATTATGTGCATCATATTAGCTCTGTGAGCCAGGTTTGGCGAAATGTACTTCAAAAACTGGTATAACCCTATAAAAGCACTGCGTAAGCATTGGTTGATGCTGAAGCGTTAACATGCAAAATACTGGGGAAATGCAAATAACGTTTAAATGAGGTACAACCATGCAGGAATTTTGTTTTTCGATTTTTGTTTGGCTTAATTTTTCTGCCGTGATACAAAATTTGGCATACGTTAATATTCGCTTAGGGGGCATCCATTAATTACGTAACGCTCATAGGGGGGGGGGGAGGGGGTAATCTCGAGCGTGACGAATTGTGACATAGGGGAGGGGGGGAGGTATGCTCATCGTTACGTAACGATTTTTTCCTTAAAATTTTCAGTTTAGTCGCAGATATTTAAATGTCATGCAATTTTTGTAGAATGATAAGCAAACCAAAATCAGCTGAAAATTTGTAGCTTCAATATGATGAGCTGGTTTGTAACTTTTCCACTTTGTAGATTCTGAGGTAGACTCCTTAGAATGTTTATTGGATTTCGTGAAATAACCATTAGAAAACTGAATATTATGTACATTTACCCCCAAGAACTCAATTCAACCTCAAGACTAAATTTTACTAGTTTATTCAATTGATTTAAGAAATGCAATTTTGGATATTTCAACGAATATTACTAAGTGGAGTATATTTTGCATAACAAGTTATGCTCCTTGAACAAAATAAATTAAACAAGGTAGATCATCAGTTAACAAGCATAGAGCGACTCGTAATAAGACAATCAATTTATTTTATCGGAGAGTTATTATCAGTGAGTATTGAGAAGCCATTTGCATAGATATTAATTTGGTTTTAAAGAACGTTAAAAAATTTTATGTTAACATATTTTTTTGAACTTCAAAAATCAGTATTTAAAACATGAGAAGAGTGGGGGGGGGTAATTTTCTTCGTTACGTAATTTTCATAGGGGGGTACGTCGAAGCGTTATGATTTGTGACAAACGGGGGGGAGGGGGTCAAAAAAGTGCATTTTTGCGTTACGTAATTTATGGATGCCGCCTTATGCATTTGAGGAGGATCTCTCGGGTTGAATTTTCTACATGATTATTTTTTCGGCGTAAGATGACCTTGAGTTTGAGTTTGAGTTTGATCACGAAAACCATGGCTTGGACATTTTTCAGTAATTCGTCTTGTCAACCTATCAGATCAGGTCCGCGTTAAATATTTGGAAGAAAGCCCTATTTGAATCAAATTTCAGGCAACCGGTGCCCTAAATTTGCATTAGTTCAGCATCAATCAATGCTAATGTGCTTGGGCCCAATGACACTGTAGTGCTTACATAGTGCTAAAAAGCATTAAAGCAAGCTTGTGTGATCCCAATTTAATGCTTAGAAAATATAGCATTTGTTATTCTGATTTAGAGCTATGTTGCATTTCAAAAGCATTGCAGTCTTCATTGAACATTCTCCGCGAGCGGTTCAGTTTAATGGTTTGTCTTGTCGTTTCGATGGTGTGGGGAAGGCTTTGGAGGGCGACGACCCGCACAGATTGCCTAGTGGAAGTTTGAAGCGAATTGTTAAAAGCTTGAACGGATTCCATTTTGAATCTTGATTGTGAAGAAATGTTGAATTGAAAAAAAAAATTCTTAGAAATTTTATTTACCTGCAAGAGGAAATTGAAAATTGTGTTATGGTGTGTAGTGTGTAGGGTTTTTGGAATGGAACTGGCAAAAAATGCGGGAGGGAAAAATATGTTGCTGCTTTGTGTTTGCCCGAATACTCAAAAGAATCAACATTGTACATGATAAAACAGTTATATGAATGATTTATGTGCGTTCGAAAAAGATGGCTTGGGTGTGCGTGTGGTGACGCGTGCTTGAATGTGTTGCTATAGTAATTGGCTGCTTTGAGAAGATTCTGTTAGAATTTCAAAAGAAAATCAGTGCCTGCTTTGATGAATTTGTGAAAAGGGCAGGCGCTGTTATACCATAGTGCTTCTTTTTTCCACTGAGATTCACTGTATTTGCTTGCTTCATTTTTCAAAAAAAAAAAGGTGAATTGAAATGAATGAAAATTGGGTGGTTTACTGGAAGATAAAAAAGTAGAACATGTGAAAGAAATGCTAATGGTAAGATGATGTGAAGGGGAAGAGTTTTCATGGGGGGGGGGGGATGCAAGGTTGGTAAATAAATACATGGCGTCCGGAAATTCGTGGAGATAACAAGAGAAGTCTTCATGTGTTTAATTATGATGCATAGTTTATTGTTTATGCTATAAATGTATGCAATAAATTTACTTCAAAAGAAAAATTTACGATCATTGAGGGGACACGAAAATGGAAGTGTACGCAAAAGAAGGGATAAAAGAGAAAAAAAGTTTGTATATCTAGTGCAGTGAAGCAAAAAGCAGGTAAAAATTGAAAGAAGAGAAGGAAGAGTATGAATAATATTCAATAATCAAAGTACTGTGTTCCTGGCCAACGTTTCTAAGGATATTATTTTTGAATCCTGGATTCGGCTTTAAGTAATGGGTTTCAGTTCTTTTGGTCTGATGGGTAAGATGTATTTTCCCGTATAACTGTATAAACTCGAATTATCAATCAGTTGCCAGCTGACCAGGTATATACACGGATGCACGAATACCTGTAGTAAATGTGGGACATTGAATAAGTTATTCATTTTTAACTGGTTGTGTACCTGATTGATTCATTCTTCCAAATATACGTACTAAAACACATGCTACATTCATTTCATAACAGCTACTGCTTATTATTTTAATTAATTGGTTTTCAATTAAGATTTTCTTTTTCCTAATACAAATGGTTTTTTTGAGGCATTTTACTTATAAAGTTTTTATGAGCCGGGAATATTTTCCTAACTTTGGGTTAGTAAGAGGGGGGCCGTAATCGTCGCGGCAACTCAACTGTTAATTTAGATCTTAATATAGGAAAGGAAAGGGGATTAACTGGGGTCACTTCCAAGAACAGTTTCCATCAGGGTCCGGTGGTTGCTTCCTGTAGCTGTGGTTCCAATAGCTAGAATTAAGATTTTCTGATACCATGATAAGTGACCCGCGGTCCGCGGGCCGCATTCGACTCTCTAGGCATGTGCCCGTGAAGATTTTTTTTTAAATTGAGTTAATTTCACTATTTTCTTTTCTACGATAGATCTGAGGTAGGCCTGTGGGACCCTTTTCAGAAAAAAAAATTTGAAACAAATATGCGCATCACTTGTTCGCGAACGCATTTGCCTCACATTCATTTAGATTGTTAACCCTTTTCTAGCATTTTTAGTATTTAAATATTTTGAGTATTTTTTTATTAAATTAGCAAAATGAAATATTCGGGTGGGGGAAGGACAAACAAAAAATCGGAAGAAAGTCCGTTAGAAAAATCATTATTTTTTCGTTTCATACTAAGATAAAGTTGTATGGTCAGTATGCTTAGCAGATTTTTTTTTTGTTATTTCTAGTTTCGAAAAATTGCAAGTTCTACTAGCACTCATTTACTGGAAAAGAAAAAAAACAAGTGAAACATATTTTGGTTTTTGAATATGAGGAAATGAGGAAATTTGTATAACAACGACTGGGTTATCGATTTTAGATTTCTTATCGTTATGACTCAGCATCAAAGTCTCCGATAAAAATTCTGAATTCTAGCCAGTTAAATATCTCTAATTCAATCTTCTAATTCATCTCAAAAAGTTTGTGACAGTTATCATTGATACTATTTTTGAAAATTTCATAGAAAAATCATGGCAAACGTCGATAAATTGAGTCATTTTACTTGATTAGCAAATAGCAATCCACATAACCAAAGTCATAAGATTCTCAAGGATAAGCTTTGAAAGTCTATTCCAGTGCAGTGGTAGCTAATTTTTTTCACTATTAGTTATCTTTGATTTGAACTTTTAAATTAAAGTGTTGGCAAATAGTACCATCAGTTAAAAAAAAAGAGTTTATCCTAGAAAACGGTTTAATCCTTTTAACGAACCATAGAAAGACCTGCAAAAAATTTCGTTATCAATAAAAAAGAGAAACTAACGATATTTCTGTTTGAAATAATATTAGACAAGTCTCGGAGTAAATATGAACAGAGCTCGGGGTAATTATGAACATAATTTTTTAAGTAAAAAATCACGATACGCTGATTACTATGGGTAAATGTAACGTAGAACTATTGTTAATTTTCAAAAAAAATCGTTTACCAAGTTTGAAATCCGTGTTCATAATTACCCCTTAGACAGTGGGGTAAATACGAACAGACGGGGTAGTTATCAACAGACATCTCGGGAACATAGTTTGCAACCAAAAATAAAAAGTGGCTCTACAGAATTATGATGAGCACTGCAACACTCATTTTCGGTAGCTTTCAAGAATTTTTGATAAGAAATAAACAATTGGTGGCTGTAAGTGTGTCAAATGAAAAAAAAATGTTCATAATTACCCCACTTAACCCTACTTATCGTACGTGGCTAATCTACCGATCATTGCCCAACATTCGTTCATGTCCCCAGCTTCTTGACGTTTCTTTCCAAACGCTGGAACTCGTCATCCGCTTTATCAAGCGTCTCTTTGAGAGCGAGGACCCGCACTTTCAACTCCCGAGGCCAATTCGATCGTGCCATACCGAATTGTCTCAAGATTTCGATGTCGATAAGCACTTGCGATACCATTGGCTGCTGATCCGTCGGCCTCTCTGGGCTTTTCAATATCGGGCCCATTCCCCACCCACTTCAGTGGAGGCGATCTCATCAGACCACCACCAATTCATGGTGGGTCCATAACTCTGCTAGCTGTAGCTGTAAGGGACTCAACTCCAATGAAGAGTCCACCCTCCGCAGGTGTGGTCGCTTTTATGGTCCCCAGATTTCCCCTGTTCGGCACCTAGCACAGGATTGAGGTGCCCTTACGAGGCTCAGGCTCAGAGCTAGACCAGTGAAAAGACGTTTCGGGAAGATTTCACTCCGCCTTTCTAAGGCAGCAGAAGAGTGGCCGCCCGCTATGTGTGCCATCGTATCACCTACGCCGTTTCGAGTTTCCATAAGTGTACCTTTTCGTCCGCCAGGTCGTCATAAAGGGTGTGGGTAAGTGTAGTTCTCTCGGCCGTACATCTGCAAGAATGCAGACACGTTACCGCACTGAGCCAAGGGGAGGTGGAACTACTTCCCAGAGCCCAGATGTGTAATGCATAAGATCTTTTTTAAGTATGGGTCTCTCGCCTACCCAAGACTTCAAGAGTTCAATTTTAATTCAAAACTGACAAAAAGTGAAAGAAAATAGTTTGTTTTCAAAATAAATATTAGTAAAGCGCATTAAAGCTTCAACTCTTTCAGATTATTTAAGCCAACAGTCTTAGTTAAAGTCAGCAGACAAGACCAAACAGACAGGACCTGTCCTCACATGACCTAGAGTGAGCTTGCACCGGTATCTGCACCGAAAAAAAATTGCCATAATCCGGTAAACTGGAACAAAAACGAGCCAAACATTTCAACTCCACACATATCGCCCTGACCGGCGACGAAAGAAAATCCAGCCAACGTAAAAGAACGTTTACAGTCAAGTTCATTCCCTGGCTTTGGTGGATGTGGAACAGAGACGGAAACTCTTCAAACGTGATCGCGGTCAGCATTTTCGCTCACGATTTTCACCTTCATATTTTCCACTGTTCTATTTTATAAACTGTGAGGCTTTTTTTTGTGGTGCCGGTATTTTTTAGAGTGTGTTTTCTCCCTCAGTTAGCTGTGAGTTGAAAGGGATAGAAAAACGGTTCGTTTCGGCAAAAGCTTTTCCACATGTCGGTTACGCTTCTGAAAATGTAACAAAGCAATCGGCGAAAGTGAAACACACAGCACAGCACAGAGCAGCCCAGTTACTCGGACGAGGGCTTGCTTCGTTTCAAAACACAAAAACGAGCACATACACAACCAGCTCCATACTTATATTATGACAGGAACAAAGATGAGTTGGCAAGTTACCTACTTGTGGCGGATCGAATAACGGGTTGGAAAATTCAGCTTCCAAACTCCAGCTAGAAAGCGAAAAATAACTAGAAAAAAAAACGCCAAACTTGGCAGGAATGTAAAGCGGATAATTTTATGATGCTCTGCATACTCGGCTTATTTTATTATGTGTACACACTGATCGGAACTCGACCGTGACGCGTTCCGTTAGAGGATGGAAGACGACGATGCTTTCTGCACCGGCGAAACGGATTTCGGATCAAATTCTTGCGAAAAGAAAAAGTATTAGCCCCGTGTCATGTGTGCATCAAAATATTTGAGCTAGGAATATCGCTAATAGGAATTCTAGCGGATTAGGTTTTATTTTTGAAGTCGAATTCCTAAGATTAAAAAAGTCCGAGAAATTGCAAACTGACAAAAAGTTTGAAAAAACAGCCACCTTTAAAATTTTTACAAAAACTCTGTGTTTCGAATTTTGAAAATCTAGACATGCAAAAATGTGCCAAACGTCGTCAACTTTTAAATCCTCTTTTCAAAATTTATCTGGTGTGACTTTAACAATTTTGACGGTTCATTGATTGAAAATTAAAGTTCTTACACCACCATTTTTTCCGAAGCCGTTTTTTTTGGATTTTTTTAGACTTTGAATGACGGAAAATTGCTTCTCAGAACTATAAATTTTGTAAAAATCGGTCGAGAAACAAGAGATATATAGCATAGCATATCGTTTTAATCGTGGAGTGTCAAATTGACACTCAAGGTCTCTGATTAGGGAGTTTTTCTTCCTGGGCTTTCAGGTGCGTCCATGAAGAACAGGAATTATGCAAAATTTAAAATTTCAAGAATTCATTGAGGGTATCCGAAGAAATTGTATATTTGGATGCACCCGAATAAAGCTGCAAGCCGCCAAACTTCCAATAGTGTCATATTGACACTCAAGAGTAGATTGGGGTTAACGTGTTGATGTACAAGCGTTTGAAGAGTAATTTTCTCGTTTCAAGTACTTTCAGTTAAACTTAATTTGATTAGTACAACATTTCAAAATATATGTATGTAGGTATGTGAACCCACCAGAGGCTGATAGGTCTTTCGACCCGAGGCGGTACGGGAAGTCTCGATCGCACATTCAAAAATTTTTCATTCTTAACCCATCAACAATAGGTAATTGCAGCACAAAAAAGGGGTCCGTTATCACTGGCTTGGGACAGGTTTGACTCATCTCACTCCCATCTAACTGTTCGAAACAAATAAAGAATCCTGAAAAGGTACCTTAGTACCCTGCCCATAATTCTAAATTTGTCGAAATACTCCGGTTGGCTAGAACCCACAATCCATTGTTTATCAGTCTTCCGATTGTTTAATGTCCTGTCCATTCCCCCCACTAAACCCCACAATAGAGTTAAACTATTTCATTATATAATGAATTAATAATATTGTTTCATATCTTACCTTAATACCACCTGCAATTCCATTTCATAATAGTTATTTTTCCTGTTTTCAAAGGAACTCGAAAATCCTTTTACAAAATTTAAAAAAAAAACAAATCCATCGCCATTCTTTAGTCTTTTGGAATTAAATAACATAGTCGAAAAAACAAAACATTCTTTATATTTCACCAAAGGTTTTTAAAAATCTATACTGAATGAATTTGAGAAGCACTTTGGAAATATCATGAAAAAAACTTCCCCAAACCGGCGATCGCTAGTTTTTCACCTTTGATTTTCATACACAATATAATACACTTCACAAAAAAATTTGCACTTTACACAGATTAATTGCAGGTGGTAATAAAAAAAATAATGCAAAGAACTAGCTCACCAATTTATAAGCTGCAAAATCCGCATCGGCTGGCAAACATTCTCGTTGGGTTTTTTCCCACTAATTTATTTTATCAATTGAAAAAACACGCAGATAATGCAACATATTTCGTAGTTTTAAAATAGAAAGTAAATTGGATTGATCTCACCGAAACTTCTAATGGAAGCAATTTGCTGGTGTTCATTTTAAGCTTCCAAAATATCCCATTGCTCGATCCGTCAAATTCCAATATCATCCTCCAGCTGATTTGCGACCACTTCTTCACTTTGTTCTAACACTGACACTCAACATTGTTTCAATAAGTGTCCAAACGAATAAAAGAATTTGAATTTCCTCACAAAACAAAACTTTTGGAAAATAAATTTATCGGAGCACAAACTTTTCCAAACTTCACCGTTCAAGCGCACGCCTACTTCTCCCCCCATTAGTACAACATTTCAAAATGTATACTAAAACATATTTTATAAGGTTTCATCAGTCTTTATATAGTTAGACTTATGATAAGCCAGTTAGAAAATTACTGAATTCCAATGCTTTTGCTGCACAATGAAAACGCGCTGTGACGACGGGACGAAAAACTCGTTTTTTTTATTTATGCGTCGTCCCATCAACATGATTTTTCTACATGTTTATGAGTACTTTTTCAAAAACTGTCTGGGCAAATATAAAAAATTTCATTTGCAACTAGTCTCTTGAACATGGATTTGTGCTAACATGTAAGACTTACAAGCAATATTGTTTCTGCTAAAAAGTTTTGAAAAAAATCATTTTCTCAACCGTTCGTCAAGCTCAAGTCACGCTTGTTTTTCTTCAATAACTTTCGAACGGTATGCTACAATAGACTGAGTCGATTAGGGGTCATTTCTGAATTCCTCTAAACCTGAGGTCTTAAAAGCTTCGTTTTGGTTCAAAACTGTTTAACAGAGGTATGTTCTTTAGGCAATAAAAAACAATTAATTCGATTGACATCACTTTAAAGGCACAATTTTCCCGTATGTTTGGATAACGTGCCGCTATTAAGCCTACCCCCATTCTGAAGAAACGATATTACGGTCTTGGACAAAGTTGTTCAGAGGAAAATTTCCTTCAGAGAATTTAAAAATTTAAAGAAGAAACAAAAATGATATTGATTTCTCAGAACAAAATTTTCTCATACAAACCTAAAAGTGCAAATTTACTCATGTAAACGTTACTTAAAAATTCTGCAAAAAATCATGGATGAGTTTAGAAGTAAAACGAAGCTTTTAAGACCCCAGGATTTGAGAAATTCAAAAATGACCCCAAATCGACTCAATCTAAAGCTTTAAAATGGCAAATAGTTATGCGTTGGATAGAAAATTAAGAATATGTATAGTTTGTTAGGTTTCAAAAGAGATTTTAAACAAAAAGTCGTCATGCCACGCTGAAATGTGTCATATGCAGATAATATTTAGAGTATTGAATTGAGCTTTCATACCAATTGAGTGTTTGGGAAACTGATCTAGAGTAAAATTTCTGGAGTATGGTTTTCTTATTATTTTTCTCGTAAGTGTAATAAAAATTTCTTAAGAGATGGTTTTGAAAACACACCAGCAAGTATAACGTAGATCAACAACGAACTGTCATTTATCTATCTTAGATTTTGATTTCTTATTCTGATTCACATCCCGAACCCAATTGATGACTCCAGATATTGATCTTAAATCCTGAACTTTGATCTAGATCCTTAACCAATATCTTGATACTGGATCCTAATTCAAAATTGTATCCTGAAGCCTGGTCGCGATCCTAATGATTATTCCGTATCTTGATACAAATCTGAATCCCCATTGATCACCATCTACTCCCGAGTCCTAACCCCATTTCTGAACTGAACTGAACAATTCTGTAACTTTTTCACAGATTTAGTATCTGGAATCACATGCTTATTCCTTATCCTGAATCCTGACGCCGGACTCTGACCCTAGCTGGACCCTGGATCTTGATCTTGATCCTAATCCTTGATTCTTGATTGTGATTTTGACCATGGATCCTAAATTTGGATTATAGTTCTGGATCCGCTTCTGATTTCAGACCTATATAGATTCTGGGTCACGATCTTTAACGATCCTGATTATGATCCGGGATTTGTAATCCTGATCATGGATCTTGATTTAGGAATCTTACTATGGATTGCACCATACTCTGGATCTTGTATCTTGATCCTGGGTCCTGATCCTAGATCTTGGACTCTTGTCTCGTTTTCTGATCTTAGATCCTAGACCTTGACTTGTATTTTGATCCTAGCTATGAATTCTGAACCTGGATTTTGATGACAAATTCAGATAACTATCGACGACTCTGATCCGGGATGTTAATGCTGTTCTCGAATCCTTGAAGGGCATACTTTTTTTCTCAGGGGAAAAAGTGTCTGTAGAGGAAGTTGATATTGTAGTTTTTTTTTATTTTAAGTTAACTTCATTAATTGTTTAAATCTTCATTTAAATGTATTCGAACAACACAATCAGAAATAAAATTATGGTAAATAGAAGTACCCGTATTAGGGTGGCAGGCAAAATGGCTGTTTGAATTTCAAAACCGTCCATAAACATTTTGTAGATTGGGCAAAACTGACCTTTGTAAAATTTTAGCTCAAAGTTACGATTTTCAGACCCTAAAAAATCTCTAAAGAAGACACCAAATAAAAACAAACGAAAATTTCGAAAACTGATAGTAGATGTTGTCCTGATCCGACTCTGATGCTGTGCTGTATCTTGAATTCTGATCACGAAATTTTCTCTCAGTATTTGTTTCTGGCTCCTGATACAATACTAGTTTACAAATTAAAAAAAAAATCGTGAACTACATCGACCGACTCAAATTTTTAATGTAAAATCAGGCGCTGAATCCGAAAATGAAATTCAAAAAAATCTCGTACGTATATTCAGCAAAGATAGTAGATATAAAGATACCCAGCTCTTGACATTTTTCATATAAATTCCAACAGACATTCTTTCTACAAACATCAGCACCACCTGCTGACGGAAAAGGTCAACAATTCTCACAAATTGTGTTTAATGATACGAGCGTGCAGATCATGATGCACTCTGATATGTTTTCAATAAATTTAAAATTATTCAAAATGCACTCTGAAGTAATTTGATTAAATTTTGCAGAAACAAATGCTACTGACTCAGTAAAATTGAGCTAACCGCATTCAGATTCATCGATTGTGAAAAAACTCAAACTTAAACAGTTAAAATAATAATGAAAACATTAACGTTCACAATGTTTTTAATTTGATTATTTATATCAGCAATGAATAAAAAAAAGTGTATAAAGAAAATAATAATTGAAGAATACTTTACAATTTATAATTTAAGAACACAGTGAAAAGTTGAATTTCAAGCCAGTCTCAGTGTTTAAAACTTCTTAAGATTTTATTTTTTGATTCCCTCAATGTGATAACATTCCTACGGTTAAATCAGAGGAATCGAAATTAAAACATCTTAGGAGATTTTAAGACCAGTTCAAAATTCATCTTTCAACTATTTTTAGTTACTGGCTAGAGAAGATTTTTCATTTTCACCTGAGGTGTACCGCTACCTTTATTTACTCTGTTAAATTTGTACATAGAACTAAATTTAGCTAAATGGCCTGCAAGAAAAAAGTTAGAAAAACACAATACTCAAAGTGCTGCATGATAGAAACAGCTGGATCAACTTATAAAACTGTGGCATTTTACTTTATCTGAAGTGTCGTGTTAAATTTTGAAGAATATTATTTTATTATTAATTTTGTTAATTTTGCAAATTTTGAGTCTTCTTCAAAGTGAAACAATCATGCTGATATATATATATATATATATATATATATATTTTTTTTTTTTTTTTAAATTTGAATATTGTGCAATCTTTTGCTGTCACAAAAAGCGGTTAGCGAGTAGAAAAATTAAAAAAAAAAACTAATTTCAATAGGTACTGATTTGAAATATAGCACAAATGTCACAATCCACAGATCTAAAGTGTGCAGTCCCATTTTGTGGCTGCGCATAAAATAATCCACACCCTCATTTCTGACACTGGAGATTTTTGAGTGCACAAATTAGTTATTGTTAATGGGACTTTTGATTGCTGTGCTTAATAACTCTCAATTGAGTACATGTGTCCCACCGTGTGATAAAAACTGATTAACATGAGTTTTTTCTGCTAACAGTGTTCACTGTGTTTTAGTTGCATTTCTGCCGTCATATTTGATGGTGGCGCTTATTTTTTTTGTCTCCCGGTTTTCATAAGAGTTGGGAATCTTTATATAAACTATTTTTGTATTCAGTAAGACAAATAGTCTTCGGGAGAAATATTTGTCTCAATTAAAGCTATCAATAAAAAATCAGTTTTTTCTTGCTTCTCTCAAAGAAACTACCTTAAAATCCCATTCACGCTCAAACTCAAGAACCCCTTCTCATGGTCAGATCTAACTGAAAATTTGGCATGTGACTGGTGATTGGTAAGTTGATGATCAATTTAATCTTGGAGCGAAAGAGATTTATGTTTTGAATTGACATTTACGGTCCATAGACAATCAGATTTTTAAAATGTTATCATCGAGTCTAAAACTGTCGATAAAACAAAATTTTCTCTAAAAAATGTATTTTTTATTATTTTTTCTATCACAACTTCACTAATATCAATAATACTGTTGATCATACTCAAAAATTAAGTTCAGATGATCGATAGCAAATTTATTCACCTTCAACATATAAAAAACAGATTTCAAATTAATGTTATGCAGTCCGAGATATTTGAATATAAGTACAAGTACCGTAAAACGGGGTAACTTTGATCACCGGGGTAAATTTGACCAACAATAAACTTTTCCATATTTTCTTCAATAACTTAGTCTACAGTTTGAATTTTTGAAAACTGTTTTCTATGTTTGAAAGCCTATTAATTGAATAATTTGATTTTTTTTTTCTGTTAGTAAAAATCTATTTCAAAATCTAAAAATATCTATTTTTTCCAAGGCTCGTAAACAACCAGCTCTTTTGATGATCCAAAAAGCATTTAGACGCAATCGGGTTATTTAATGTGAAAGAACAACTTTTTTTCTTTGTATATGAACAGTTATAGTGCTATTTTTATAGTCATTTAATGATAAATTTGTTATATTTAAAAAATAAGGACAATTTTCAAGAGTAAGCCGGTATTGTAAAAATGGGTAGGAACCCTATCAAATCGTTAACTTTGAAGGAAAAATTAAAATAGAAATAGTGGGAGGGCCTAGGGGAATGTGTGAAGGTAAAATTTCATTTGTATTTTGAAGCTAAAACTATTTAGCAATTATTATAATTTTTGCCCCTAAATGTAGGCAGCATCATAGTTATTTTTTCAATTATAATTATTTTTAAAATAAAAAGTCAAAAATCAAGGTAAACTTGATAAACTTGCATATGTAAATATAATGAAGGTGTTTTGTAGCCTTTATGATCAAGAAAACTCGATAAAACCGTCAGATTGGAGACTGATCAATGTTACCTTAAAGCATCAAATTCTGAACAGAGACGAAAACGATTTTTAAATAAAATTTAAAATAGTCTAATAAATTTCTGCATCCATGTTTTTCATTCATAGGAGTCCAGTACTGGTTTGAAAAATATGAAACATGCCACTTTCCCTTAAACAGAAAAAATAATCGAAAAATATTGAAAAAATTGATCAATCTTACCCCGGATTACGGTACCTACTATTTTTTGTTTTTCCAAAATTTCATATTCGGAGCATAACTTAAAAACTGTTCTACTCTTCACATTAGAAGTGATCATTAGCTGCTTAGTTAAAAAATGCTGTAAACTACACACTATTAATTTTTTGGTGTAAATTTATGTCAAATTGGATGCACAAAACTGAAGCATCACTTATGACATAAAATTACATTAAGAAAAACAGAAACGCTTGAAGCTATAATATTTGGAAGACCTAATTTTATGTCAAATTGGATGCACAAAATCAAAATATTCTAAATCGGGTAAAATTACATTGTCTTCGACATAAAATTAAAAAGCCATAAATTTCAAAAGACATAAATTTTCGAGAAATAAATTCAGGGACATATGTATGAGAGAGTGGGGTATCATGGGCCACTTTTTTTCGTTGTTCCATAACTTCTTTATTATAAAAGATAAAATGAAAATAAAAAATGGTATGGTTTTCTACATTTTCAAGGTATCATAAGGTTTTTTTTTTAATTTTTAATAAGGTATTTTCCCAAAATTCTGACTGTTTTAAAAAAGCAATATTTTTTGGATTTTGAAAAATGGTGGGGAATCGTGGGCCACCAAATCCAAATTGACCAAATAACATGCAAAGTTTATGAGTTGACCCAAAACTGTGATTTCCATATTCATTTCGTTATTTAAAAGCAATTTCAGATGATGAAATAAAAAAGAGAGCTGTGTATGATCGCATAGATTCCAAAACCTGGCTCGCGGACGTTTTGGCAAAATTTCTTATATAGGATAGACAAAATATTTTTCATAACTCTTCATTTGGCATAAGAAAACTTTGCAATAAAAATATAGGTGATTCAAGATGTGTGGCCCAAAATTCCCCACAAGCTATGATTTGCAAATTAATTGTGTTTGTGTGACTTATTTATGTTTTATCAAAAATTCCTTTTCCACGTGAAAGATCATGACAAAACTAAGATCATAAGCGTATGAGCATATTTTTGTTATGCACTTTAGGTTCCCCTTCGATGAAATTAGCGGGTATTTTTTTAATTATGTAAGTAAATTTTTTAGCTTGATAAATAAAAGGAGCTTATGATGCGTATTTCAGTCAACAACATATAGGAATATATGCTCACGCAAAGCGACGACGATGACAGTTGGTTTGAGATTTTTATCTCAACACACATCTGAGATTTTAAAAGTGGCCCACGTTTACCCATGGCCCACGATACCCCACTCTCACCTACATAGTATTACTATTATTAACTATCAAACACTTAGTACAAAGTTAAAAAAATTGTTTATAACTTTTCTTACTCACAATCCGATTTTAAAACAATATATGGCTACCGCCTTTGAACACTTGGTACATTTTGTTTATTTTGTTTGTACTCGTCCAAAGACGGCTAAAGTTTGGAAGGTTCATTTTGCCAGGTATAATAGATTTTACTGCTTACATGTCCATTAGACTGGCCCAAATTTGTATGGGATGATTTTTACAACATTTTTTTTTAACGCGGCACCCCCTAGATTGGTGCATTTAGGTGAAAAAATGACATTCTGAAAGTTTCAGGTCATTTGGCAGAAGCACGAGCTGGCGCAAAGGACTTGAAATTTGTATGGAGATTTTCAGCAAAATGTATGAAAAATCGACATACTTGCACTTTGCGCTCTAAAATATGTTTCCAGGATGCTAAAAAGCTCAAAATTTCAGAATTTGTAGTTCAAACAATGACAAAAAAGTTTGTAGAAGATTGTGACGCAATACGAGTTGACTGTAATTAGTTATCCGCAATTGAATGTGTGATTTTTTCGCATTTCATCGATATATTATTAAAATTCGTGATCTCATATGATTGAAATGGATTTCGATCGAGTACCCGGTTGCTTATCCTGGATCCTGATCCTTGATTTTATTCTGATATTGTTCCAGATCCTCATCCTGGTTCAGAATGTGATTCTGATTCTTATTCTTGGATCCCGGTTTCTGAAATTTATCCTGGTTTTGGCTTCTGACTGGCAATGATAATTATCTCAAATCCAGATCCTGATCATGATGCTGAATTGTAGTTATGATCCTAGATCCTGTTTCCAAATCCCGATCCGGAATTGTAAACATGATTCCGAATTCTGATCCTGATCCTGGATTTTGATCTTTGATTCTTATGTTGGGTTTTGAACCTTAGTCTGGATCTCAGAAATTTCTGGATCATCGATACTTATGCTGGTTTCTGATCTTGTATCCTGCACCTTAATTTGGATTTTTATCCTGAGTCTTGATCACGGACCATGTACAATGTGATTGTCATAAAAGAAGAAGGGAGGTGTTTCTCCTCTTTGCTCCGACTAGCTCGTTAAGTGTAGCCCAACTAACACGACAACTAACAATTTCTATTAAATTGAATACTTTATTTGAATCATTTTTCAACGATTTAAAACTTTTCAGTATGTAGTATGTGCGTTTGGAGTTGATTTAAAAAAAATATTAACAGCTTAAAGTACTGTGCGCTTGAAAAGATAAACGCCGTTCCATTTATCATCTCCTCCAAGTGTTCTGCTATCATATATTGTGTCGCTTTATTTCGGTAGTTTTCCCGCCAAGGTTTTCTGTGGTTGATTGCGAGATTGAGAACGCGAGTGCTTGTTCATACTTTTGTTATTAATAACATTATGAAACAATACAATTTCCGTTTTAGGTTTTCCTCTTTCCCAGTCAAGAGCAGCAGTGACGCGAGACCGCAAAAAGATGGCTGACTAGCAGGTTATGATTCGATCCATAAGACTCGTAACAACATGAAATAAACTACTCGGTGAGCTGTAAGTCTCAGGCAGAGATTCTTAACTTCTTAAATGAAAATTTATCTGAAGAAAAGAAACTCGAAAGAGGCATCGAAGGTTTTTTTCAAAAGTTTTAAACACAATATTTCATTATTGAATGATTTATAAAATAATCCAAATTAATTCAGTTCAAAGTTCCTACCAGTTGATAAATTCCAAATAATTCACCTGGAAACCTCTGGCTCCAAAATCCAATGTGGCTTATGAAACAGACCGGTGACAAGCGAAAGCTACGATCTTCCGTCCTTGCGGTGGGTCCGTGACTTTCATTGTCTGATGATTCATATGACGAAATTTTACTCTCTATGGCGGCCCCTTCTTGCTCCCACAACAAAACTTCTTCTTGCCCCACTGGAATCTGTCAGTCAACCCTGATGCCTCGCTTCACCGAAGAAAAGACCGGCAAGATGACTGACGGCTACATTTGAAGGAAGTTTCACAATCCTCGAATGTTCACACATGGCACGGCACAAACTCGGGAGCATTGGACAGATTCCGCCAGGAAGGTATGTACCTCTTGGTTTGTCTCTACCACCTGCGCCTGTCTAAAACGTGAACGAATAACCGAGAATATTTAATCTGCTCCCGAATGTTGCAAGAACAAGGAGGATGACGACGCCACACTAGGTAGATACCTACTGCTTGTCGTCAGCGTCCAATGAAATCTATCCCAGCGTCGTCGGAACATCTTTCTGATGAATAATTCACACATCCCCCTCATGATGATGTTGATATGTTGGCTTGGCTGGATGAGTGGCTGGCTAAGAGTACCTACAGTGAAAAGTGAGCTCCCTGAAAATGGCTCCATGGCTTAATTTTCTCCAGAAGCTGCTTGCTTCTATTGCGCTGTCTGTCTCAACGTCTACTGTCTGGCCTGCCCGCTGAGCTGAGCAAAGCTGCCAGGAGGTGGTGATGCCATGCAGGTAAAAAGCTGATTTTCCGAACATGTGTTCACCATTTTCTATTCATGGTGCAATTATGGCTTTCGCGTCGAATTCATTGCAGTGCACGGCTGGTTAAGGTTTGACAAAGATCGATTATTATCCAAGAAAGTCTCGTAGAAACTTTTTAAATGTATAAAGAAAATGGTAACAATCAAGACGTTTATTGAAAATCATAACTTTCGAAAAAGCTCTATAGCTAAAGTTTTCAAAGTTATAGGAGAAGAAAAATAATTTAAATTATTTTTTTTCTCAACGAAAAAAATTTTTATGGCATATTCGATTAAATTGATCTCTTTCTCAGACATTGCAGTCTAATGAATTGATTCGAGTCAATCTGAGCGCACGAAGTTTAACGAGATTGGTTAGATAATTGCAAAGCAAGCTAGAGTTATTTTGTTGAAAATTTTTCTATCATTATTAATTTTTTTTTTGTTACATTATATTTGGGCTCTAAACCATTTGAGCTCTAAACCATTTGGGCTTTAAAGAATTGGTGAAAAAGTTAATAATTGACTTTAGTACAAGCACAATAAAAGTTTTATGTTTCAAAATATTTAGAGTGAAATCGTTGCCTTTCTGGAAGGAGAAAAATTTTGAATTTTAAGTTTTTTAACGAAGGCTAGTGAAATGGTGCGCAAATCTTAATAGAGCTCTGTAAAATCTAGAGTTAAAATGAAAAAATAAACTCCCGGAATGTGTAGGCATTTTTTCGATGGTTCTTAACGATCGAAAAATCGGAAAAAAGAACGGTCGGGATTTGGTCCGTTTAACCCGAGAATCGGTTCAAAAACAGACCAGGCAACGAACCAAATTCGGACCAATTCAGTACCTCGGTGACATAACTTTCCTGACGACGATAAGTTTTTGCGAGTGTTATGTCAAAACAACCGGTCCTTTCTCGACTAAAATCTGACAATGTTCAGACCAAAATCGGACAAAAAATGATCTGGATCCGAACGCGAGTACAGTGCCGGTCTATTGATGAAATAAAACTAGTCACGTCAAGCTTGATGGGCGAAATTTACCAACCCTGAATCAATAACAATTAATAAAAAAAAAAATATCACTACACTAAATAATATCTCATAACATCTTTTTTCTGTAGGCTACCACCCTCAGATTGGCTAAAAGAATCCGGGTTGGTTTAGACACGCTTTTCGTAGAGAAATCCTTCAGTCCATTGCTGGAACCGACGTAAGTGCAGTTTTGTAACTGGAGATTCGATCAAAAGTATTTTAGGTTTTTGGTCTCCGGAAGGTGCTGGAGAAGGACACCTTGGATGAAACAGCATTTTAGCTGGAATCACCGGAAAAGACCTTCCGATGAAGATAGTGTGGAACACTAGCTTATCACACGCTGGCTGTGCGGGAGACCCGCGCCCTGTCTCACTGATGGTTCTTCGAGAAGTGGCCGAACGCTCACGACAGGAAACTCAGCCGTCGTGTCTCTAACCTGAAAAAATATTATTTTGGTTTTAGCACATTTCAACATAATTTATATTAAATATGCTTTCGAAGTGTTGTACCAAATTGTAAATTGTAAATCTCGTTTGATTAGAGAAACCAATCGACGATTTCTGTTTATGTGATTTCGACGCTGTTTTTTAAGCAACCTGTCCGGATAGAATCAGAACTAAAATTGGAAGGTTTTAAACTGACAAGCTATCTTTTGACAGTAATCGGTCCATTCGCGAGACTCGCTTCGATCCGGGACATTATTTATCATAAAGAGACTACTTACAAAGAGGCGCAGTCTGATCCCTTTTGAAATAATAAGCTTGCAATCCTGCTGTGGGCTGCCTTTAAGACTGCTTGGTTTTGCTCGATTGGAATGACACTGACAGAGAATCGAAAATTCCAATCGTGACATTTCGTCTCTTTGTTTACTATAGGCTCGTTAATTTATCAGACCCAAAGCTTTTCGCAGCTTGCTACGATTATGCAGAGTATCGGAAAGGTGATCGTAAATGATTTTATGCACCGAAAATTATTTAAAAGCAGGAGAAATTACGTTATGATGATATTAAAATTAAATCGTTATGGTTTGTTGATATTTGAAGCATACTCGAAACATAGCTGCAACAAAGCAAAGTATTTTATTCGTTGCTTAAAAAACTTGATATTTCTCTTTTATGGGAAAAAGATAAATAGTCTTTCATTGAAGAAATTGTAGTACCTTTTTCAAATGGTACGAGGTAAGATGATAAAAATGTTGAACTATTTTATTCTATTCATACAATCAAAAAGCTCTAATAGAGTTAAGAGGGGATAAGTGGGGGGTTGGACAGGACATCGAACGATCCGAAAACTGATATACCTAAAATGGATTGTGGAATCAAGCCAGCCGGTGTCTCTCGGCAAAATTTGAATTTTGAGAAGAATACTTTGGTACTTTTTCAGAATTCTTTATTTGTTTCAAATAGTTGAAAAAGAGTAAGAAAGGCCAAACCTGTCCCAAGTCAGTGGTGACAGAACCCTTACTGCAATTATTGTTGATGAGTTAACCGTGGGCAATATTTGAATGTGAGATCGAAACTTCCCGCCGACATGCGTCAGAAGACCTATCAGCCACTACTGGTGGGTTTAACCTAAGTTTGACAAAAAAATTTAAGCATGCATGCGGTGTTAATGTTGCTATTACCCCCCCAACGGGCAAATTAGGGACTCTCTTCTATGGGCCTCAGGGCGGCACGCTTATCCAAAGCAAGTCGCAGGGAATGTCACTCAAATGATTGGAAATCCCCTAATTATTGCATTTCTCGTTAATTTATTCTGAACGTATTTACACCACTGCCTTGTACCTCCCACTTTCTTGTAGCTAGGCTAATCTGTAGGGCCTCGCCCTTGTTGACACGACGAATGACCCGGAACTCTTGCAGGAACAAACGGAGCCGGACACGATGTCACGATCTGTTAAGCGGTCGGGTTTTGGAAACCTTTTTGTGTTCGACCTTCCGTGTGCGCAGATTCGGAGCGTGGACACACCAAGGTTGTAAGTCACACGTCGGTGGCCTTTGAGGGTCGACTTCGCCCTTTTGCTAATCCGGAACCGTATCGATGGTTGACCTAGTTCTGGCCTAAACCAAAAAGGGTCCTGGTGTCTGGCTGTGAGTTCTTCAACACTTCCAACTTTGATTTTGCGGTTTAACTATTCGCGATGAATGCTGTTGGAAAAGTCAACCAGCACCAGGCCGCCGCATTTTGACCGGCCTTGAACCATCAATTCAGGTCGTTGCCTTCGCCTCTCTCGGAACCCGATGGCATTTCGTAGTTCTCTCTTCAGGCGTCGCTGTCGATTGTTGTTGGCTACCAAGCGGTTTCGGTAACGTAGGTGTCAGCCATCTGGTTGTGGTTTGATGAGGGCTGGTAGTTGTGTGCTATTGACGTGTGGCGCTGTCGTCGTTTCGGAGGTTGCCTTTTTGGGGAAAAAACCTCACACCCAAACTATTGGCGATTTGCAGCAAAACTTTTTGGCATGCAGCGCCAACTGATTTTCACTTATGGTACTAACAAAAGGGTGATGATAGCTGTTTTCTAACATGGGAGAGTATACAAATTGTTTTGAAAATTCAGTTTTTTACAGAACCTGGCTAATAACAAGCAATAAAAATGGCTACATGCTTTTTGTATGAGAAAATTTGGTTTTTGAACATTTTTTGTGAACAAATTCATTTTTGTTTTTTTTTTTGCGATCAAGAACAGGCCATTTCGTTAGAATAAAGTTTGATGAATGTGCAAGACTTCGTTGGTGATTCTATACGGATGATTCGAGAATGGTTCAGTCAGAAATATGTTGCTGTACCGGTTACCGTAGAAAAACGATAAAAATGGAGGTACTCAGCAGTTAATCAAATTTTGGATCTCAATAATTCGGAACATTAAGCACAATTTTTGAATATTTTGTTTTGATTTGATGATTTTAGAGCCCATGGTTTTCTAAAAAAAGTTGTTTTTAGGGTTTCAAAGAAAAGAAATTTTGATTGGGACGGTTGCCGCTCAAGCATGATGCAAAACACAGAATAATGAGAAAATTTCAAGTTTATTGAAATATCATACGCGAAAAAAGTTTCAACAAACCCTGAGGAAGCTGGTAGATCGACGATGTCAACTTTGCGCGCTTGATTTCAATTCTCTTATTTATGTTTGATTTTTAGTCAGAAGAATGAATTTCTCCAAACAAGCATTCTCTATAAAATCTGTCCCGAAATTTTAGCGATGGCAGTTTTTTTTTCTGACCGAATTGATTTCTTCTTCTTTCGAGTATCTGAAATATTATGTATGGTTTTAGATATTGATAAATTTTCAGAGAGCCGATCAATGTTGAAAATGATGGAAAAACTTACTTGCAATAAAATTGTCATCTTTCAAATACGAAGAAATAGTTCGTTATAAACGGGTTTCTAGACGTTCAAAAAACTTTCTCTATTCATAAACAATTCTTGATTCCGAAGGTGGTACTGGAAACTTGATTGCACGGGAACTTAGGGTTATTTAAATAGGCACAGCGCAGTTTATTTCCAGAAATCTAAAAATTATCAAAGATAGAAGAATAAACTGACCTTAAAAATATTGAACGATTACGTAAATCACTTTTTCTTACCTTGTTCACTAATCCATTATCAGCTAATATTTCTTTAAATAACAAAATTCTCCAAATTTCTCTTGTGTTTTGAAAAAATACTATGCGTTTATGACATTTGAATCCATAACATCATCATTTCAATCGCAGTGCCCTCTGCGAGTCATTTTGAACTGCAAATCGCCAATACCAACTGCGATTCTACATCAACCAAATCTACGTTACCTGCGAACTATCCCTAAAACCTCGATGGGAGTGTTATCTGGCGCTTACAGCGGGCTGACGAATCCGGGCTATTTTATCTTACAACCTAGCAAAATCCGAGCATTTGATTTCAAAATTGTCAACCAAAATCCAGCAATATCAATCAACATAAAAAAAAACCTTTAAAAAAATGTTATGTTAATCAAACTTATCAGCAGATTTTAAATCGTTATAAAACTTTCCATAAACCTTTCTTGATAATTTTTATAAAAAAAATGCTAAAATGATTTCGCACATAAACAAAAAAAATTACAAAACAATTTGTTTTATGTTTTTCGATTTGGCAAATAAGGTAAATCAATTCGATCACAATCCGGGCTTTTTCAATTAAATCCGGGCAGCCGGGCCGGACCGGACTTTTCCTAAATTTTGTTATAAATATCCGAGCAATCTGG
>NW_026598267.1:0-150000 GCF_029784155.1 Uranotaenia lowii | reverse complement strand
ATGACCTTCTTTGGCTTTGGCTTTGGCTAAACATAACACATCAGAGTCGATTTTTCCTTAATTAATTTATGTATGTATTTTTCAAGGAACAAAATTATTTCTAAACTTCCACACAGCGCTTCTGGACACTCGTCGCAATAAGCGCTTCCCCTAACAACCCCAGACTTCTACACGAGAATAAAATTTCAATTCAATGTGTAAACACTCCGTTTCTGCAGCTACCGGCTTGCATTTTTTTTAAATAAATAACACTTATTTCCCTCTGAATTTTCTGAATTTCCGGTGAACACTTCTGCACTTTCGTCAACTATTCACTGGAAGCCATTTCTAGTTAATTCCCGACTGTTTAACGTACTGAAATTATTTTTTTAAAATAATTTTCGCGGACGGAAAGACGCGTGCGGCTAACAAAAGTCATCGCCTACCATTCTCCAATACTCAAGCAGGCCAAAACTTTTAGCAAATCAACTCAATGTAAAGGAAAAAAAAAACAACTGTATCACAATGTATGTTTTATACGCTTTATGTATTTTTGTTTTATAAAAAAAACTTAAACAAACAAAATTTTGGCAAGCACATTTTCAAACGGGAAATATGAGTTACTACTTATTGATTGTTGAAAATGTCAGCTTTGTTTAGGGATACGGAACAGCAGTTTGCGATCCATCTCGGGAACACACACAAAATGCACACCCAAAATTCAGCCTCTGTGCCAATGGCGTGTAGTCAATTTCATAGCATCATTGGTACAAGAAGATAACGCGACCGGCACTGATTCGATTTGCGCCCACCGGCATTAACCTCCCAGCGCAACCGAATTGCGTATGTCTGAATGAAACAAAATAAAAACGTTTTCGCGTCCCTCCCCATCGCATCACAAGCCGAAGAAGGATGGAAATAAATACCGGCCAACAACAGGCAGCCAGCGAACCGAGCACTGTGCGTGTGAATGTAGCAAAAGCAACAACAAAAACATCCTTCTAATTCAATCTACCGGCAAACACGGCTAAGCTGTGCGTGTGTATGTAGCAAAAGCAACAAAAACACCTTCCTTCAATTTACCGGCAAACAACACCGGCCAAGCTGCCCGGCCTCAGCAGCTGTGTATATGTAGCGTGTGTATGTAATAGCAGGCAGTAAGCAAAGCACAGTTCTCATTCAATGGGCTTCCCGTTTCCTTCACTCCCGTTCCCTTTCCCGTTTCCATAACAAAACAAGCTGGCCGGCTTTGGCAGCTGTGTATATGTAGCGTGTGTATGTAATAGCAGGCAGTAAGCAAAGCACAGTTCTCATTCAATGGGTTTCCCGTTCCTTCACTCCCGTTCCCTTTCCCGTTTCCATCTTAAGACAAAGGAATGCATTGAAAGGAGGCCAAACGCCGGGAAGCCGCCGTTGTACGTTTTTTTTTGTGATTGATCGGTAACAGAAACCCTATGACAAATATACCTCGTCCTGCATGAAGTTCGAATAGAACACTGGTTAGGATGTCGGACTGGCAAGACGATACAATTGGTGATATGAGTTCGATTCTCACCACAGTGCTGTGGATTTAATTTTTATTTTCTTGTTTCTGGGATGAATTATCCAATAGGAAGGAAATCCCATAAAATGTTTTTCTTGTTTCGCTTGAATGTAGTGGTCATCATTTTGGTTGGGAGCCGAGTCCTTATGCCAGTTACGGTTTTTCAAACATACCGTCTTCGGCACAGTGCACATTTCAGCGCATTATCGGCACAGAGATTTGCTAAATAGGCATAGGATTTTTGCAACCTCTTCTATGGGTGCACAAAACCATGCATCCTGCACGCGATATATGTGCCTGTCGAATGGAACAAAACACCATCAGCCATAATTATAATTAAACACATCGAGGGCTGGATGGGGAAAAAACAAACAAACATACAAGCACAGACAAAATACAAGGTACAGGTAGGAACATCCAAGCTGTATGTTCTTCTCACCGAAGCTTTTTTTTATGCTAAACTCTAAACGAACTCTAAACTGACGATGATGGTTGGCGGTTGATTCTTCGCCAAAGCTGCTGCTACTCTCTGCTGAGACTACCGGCATTTTGGTTCAGGGTGGTACCGTAAATGAAAAGCTAACAAACACCATGAACAGCTCTGTAATCAGCCCCATCTACACCCACCTTCTCTCGCTCAACGTGAGCCGGGGATGTTTTCCTCACTTTTAGAAGGTCCGTTAACCTTTTATGCGCCACTTGGCTGGAAGATTAATTTTTTTCATGTTTGAGCCAAAGGTTGAGTGTACATTACATTTGAATGAAATTTCTTACAAGAACCACATGCTAGGTTCATAATGGGTTAATGGCAAAGACCCGCATGCACAGGATAATGGCTTATGTAGGTCTGCCCCGATGAAGGAGATATTTGCAGAAAACCCAGCAGTGTGGTGGGTTACTTTTTCAGTTAATTGAATTAAAGCCTCGTTGCCAGTTTATGCTAATGAACCGTGTTCAGCTCTTCTTTCTCGGAGGTCTGGAATGAATAATTGATTGCATTTGCAAATTAAATCGTTTATCGAAAGCGTTCTCTTCACGGCTTGTTTTTACTAAGTCGCTTATTGCCAAAACCCAAAATACTTTAAAGTCTATTCACTTTCCATTTGTTCGTTTACTGCAAATTTTTAACTCGGCACCATTCTTGAAAGCTTGAATTTTTACTATCTCGTTCCGATTAATATCTGCCTGCTCGCTTTTTTTCTCTCTCATTCAATTTTCCTTTCCTTTTTTCTATTGTGTAATACACATTCTGTTTCCGTTTTTTTTTCGTCCCCGTTTTCTCTTACATTTACCACTCAAAACCGCTCCCGTTGTACGTTGTGCGTTCATGTGTGCCATCTTCCTTCCGGTCCCGTTCCGTTGTCTCGCCATCGACGGTTTTGCGAAATGATGGTGTGCTTGTGGCGTCGTATGTGTGACTAAAAAAAACTCACTTACAAAAACAGTCGGCCGGCATTCTGTAGGAGGGACATTGTGATGGCATCGCCGGCCTCAACCAACAGATAGAATTCAATGTCACCCGGTGGATGGGCGTCGCACCACTTCCACCTTCACTTTCATCACTTTCACCACAATCACAATCAACAACAACAAATTCAACAACAACAGCAACAAGTACAACAACAGCAGCAAGATCGAATCCCCACCCACCTTTCGGCAACAACAACGACCTCAACAATTGAGGAGGGAGGTCTTGAACAAGTCGCATTTTAAGATAGGCAAAAAAAACCATCGAATCAGGACAACAACCAAAAATACCCAGTTCTACCCCTCAATGTAGGCACCACCACGTTTGTCCCCGTTTTTAGCTAGGGATTAGGCTTTTCCCATCGACGAAAGGTAAGTTTCCACCATCAGCCAGCCAGCGAGAGAAAAAATTCTACCGACATATGTCCATTTTACACATGCTCCTATTGTTTGTTTTCCCCGATAGCTAGTTTTTTTTAAACCGATGTCCGTCGACTTACGTCATCAAAAATTTTTTAAGGTCGGTGATTTTTGAAAATGAAAAAATAATTAAGAACAGTGACAAAAATGACAAAAATGACAAAAATGACAAAAATGACAAAAATGACAAAAATGACAAAAATGACAAAAATGACAAAAATGACAAAAATGACAAAAATGACAAAAATGACAAAAATGACAAAAATGACAAAAATGACAAAAATGACAAAAATGACAAAAATGACAAAAATGACAAAAATGACAAAAATGACAAAAATGACAAAAAATGACAAAAATGACAAAAATGACAAAAATGACAAAAATGACAAAAATGACAAAAATGACAAAAATGATAAAAATGACAAAAATGACAAAAATGACAAAAATGACAAAAATGACAAAAACGACAAAAACGACAAAAATGACAAAAATGACAAAAATGACAAAAATGACAAAAATGACAAAAATGACAAAAATGACAAAAATGACAAAAATGACAAAAATGACAAAAATGACAAAAATGACAAAAATGACAAAAATGACAAAAATGACAAAAATGACAAAAATGACAAAAATGACAAAAATGACAAAAATGACAAAAATGACAAAAATGACAAAAATGACAAAAATGACAAAAATGACAAAAATGACAAAAATGACAAAAATGACAAAAATGACAAAAATGACAAAAATGACAAAAATGACAAAAATGACAAAAATGACAAAAATGACAAAAATGACAAAAATGACAAAAAATGACAAAAAATGACAAAAATGACAAAAATAACAAAAATGACAAAAATGACATAAATGACAAAAATGACAAAAATGACAAAAATGACAAAAATGACAAAAATGACAAAAATGACAAAAATGACAAAAATGACAAAAATGACAAAAATGACAAAAATGACAAAAGTGACCAAAATGACAAAAATGGCAAAAATGACAAAAATGGCAAAAATGACAAAAATGACAAACATGACTCCAAAGTGACTCAAAAATGACACAAAAATGAAAATTATGAAAAAAAATGAAGAAAATGACCAAAATGACTAAAACTACTATTGGGAAAGGGAGTGGGAAATTTTGAGGGTTTAAATTGTTCCCTGGCCTGCAAGGACGACCTAGGACAGTTTTCAGCGTATTCTCATTTTTTTTAAAACGCTACTCAAATTTCATGGTCAGAAAATCACCCTTTTTAACTCTAACTCTATGCATCAATCTGTTCGTGTAAAATGTTTTTCCTCAATTCTTTAACAAACTTAATACCACAAAGCGTTCAAATGCATTGTTACATTCTACCTTATCAAATCCCCAGGCTTCTTAAACAATGGCTACCTTCCCCGAAAACAATGATGAATCATTCTAGTGTCACACATTTTATGGGGCAAATGTGAGAAAACCCACGCTCTGAATACAGATAGCTTGTTATGCTCCCCCCTAAAAAAGGAAAAAACCGAAACACCAGCCGAAATGGAAGATGAAAATCATCCCTGGAGGGCCCATTTCCACAAGATAGTCTGGCTGACTGGTGGCTCGAAGAGAAAGAGGATTACCTTCAACAATGTATGTAGGTGCCTGTATGGTCCTAGTTATGTTATATTCAGGTGATGGGACGTGAAGAGATCTCGAAACCGAGGGGGCGGGCGTTCGGCACAAGTGAAGTGACCTTGGCAGATGGTGGGATGCTGCGGCATGTGGATGGGCGGAAGAGGAAAATGATCCAACCCAATCCAAACCGCTACTCACTCACGAGGCTGTATATTTAGATGGGGAAATGTGTAAGACAACAATGTTTCTGGCCTGGCACGATATGTTTTCTGACAACAACAACGTGGGAACTTTTCGCATATCCCCATAAACTTATCATCTGGTTGGGAACGGTTTTCATGAGAAAGGGGTTTGGAAACTGCTTCTGTTCTGTTTTGGAAGGATGGAAAAATAACACGATTTCAGCGGAATTAATTTCGGCTGTTGGAGTATGTGAGGTTACTTTCAGATAAAAATTTTAAATCTACACACAATGTACAACTTTTAAAAAGATTAATTCAAAAATAAAAAACTAATTGAAATTCTTAACTTGCCATGTTCATGGAATAATGTTAACTGGGTTACAAAAAAATATCTCCTTAAAGGTTTTGTTGTATTTAGTTACTCAGTAACAGAAAAAGAGAAAGGACGACATATCGTGCATAGGAGGTTGATTTATACGGAAAGAAATAAGCTCAGTCAGTGCTGGGAGTGTTCGGATGTGTGCATGATACTGATGTTGTTTGCGATGATAAATGATTGCCAATTAATTATGCTTGAATAATTAAACAGAATCGTACTGAGGCTGTGGCCTATACATGTACCTATCCGAACCTGCATGAAACAGAGAATGGAGTTGGAGATGAACTACTCGGTTTAGAAAGGGCATCTGAGTGGAAGTCCTAGTCTATCTACCAGGGCTGAATTAAGTGTTGGGGGGTCTGGAGAATTTTTCTGTCGGTAATTTTTATAAGCCATCCCAGGGAATACTAGAATACTATTACTAAACTTTTGAATTTTCACAAAATAATGATCATGTAAGTAGACGGTAAATCACTGTTTATGCTCATGGAACTGGAATGGTACCAAAAAGGGTGATTCAGGACTGTTTTCGTGACATTTCTGTCAAATTATATTACGTGGACCTCAACAAAACTCAATCAAAGAAAAATAAAGTAGTTCGGGTTTGTTACTATCAACTTTAACACCTTTTTTTGTTTACCCCCTATTCATTTGAGCTTCCATCATATTGAGCGTGGATCTGTGCGATGTTTTTCGCTTCGCAGATATTTCTTGTTTATTCCTTTTCTCTGTTATAACTTTTACTCATATTCGAAGAAATGTTATTCGTACCTCCAGGGGCAAAAATTACCGAAATGATGCGAAAATCTTCTGAGTTGAACTTAAAAATGATTATTTGTTTCGTTTGACAGTATTTTCATCATTTCCGATTAAACCCAAGAAAAGCGCCAAAGAATGTTTGGTCGAAATGGGTTGCCACTTTAAACAGTTTTAATCAATTTCCTTTCTCTTTTTTTCTCCAAAATCAATTAAAAAAAAATTCTTCCCTGAATACCAAATTTTAAGACATGGCACATCACGAATTACAGTATTTTCAACCAACACCTTTTATGATATGAGACTTTGCGATTTTTTAGGCTTAAAAAAAGGTTTTTCTTTTCAAGCAAGTTTCCCTATCCTACATTCTGTTTGTGAAATGCATTCGATTATTTTACTTTAAATTATTTGATTATCTTTTCATTTTATATTTTACTAGCTGACCCGTGACGTGGAATTAATTTTATTATTAATTAATTTTCGATATTCCCGCAATGTGGGGAGAGTTCACGAACTGCTATAACAACGTTTTACTTATGGCTCCATTTGCTTGATAAGTTTTGGAGCTAAACTTACTTTCCTTCTTCCCGTTACTCATCTGGAAAGAGGAAAGGTCTTGAATCTTTAAAAACCTTTCATGTAAAAACTGCTTTCTTTAGCTTGAAAATTTTCCAAAATGCACTGTTTAAAATCTCTCCTTTAGAAAATAGAATCTTTTTCGTACTCGGATACTTTTTCCTTGAAATTTGGGTCCATTTGTTGGATAAGTTCTCAAGTTATACAAAAAAAAATGTGCGGAAATCCTTTTCCATTCTCTTATCCCCCACTGGAAGGTGAAAAGGGTTTTTTTAATAACCGTAGAATCATTCCTTGTACCCTAATACTCTTTCCTGTAAAATTTGGTTTAATTTACTTGGTGAGCCCTTGAATTTATCTAAACATACGTATGACATCTCTCTTTTCTTTCCCATCCCGTGAGGGGAACCAAATTATCTTAGAAATATTTCTTGTATTGAAACAATTTTCCCAATTTGTTACCATCTGCTAGATTAGCACTCAAGTTCTTAAAAACAATTGTATTGAAGCTCCCTTTCCCCCTTTCTATCAAATCAGTGAAAAAGAAGAAGCCTTTAACAATAATAGAAAAAAAAATCTACTCAAACACCCTCTGCAATATTATCTCTTCTCCTTCCCCTCTACCCGTTGGAGAGAAGGAAGGGTCTCGAAACATTTAAAAAAACATTTCTCGTCCTCGATTATGATTCCCTGATAAATTTGGTTTTTTATTTGATTCGTTCTCGAGTAATGAACCCTCTCTCCTTCGTATCCTCCAGTGGATGGAAAAATGGGTCTCAAACTTGACTCGTAGTCTTATACTTTCCTATGGGAAATTTAGATTCATTTGCATGATTAGTTATCGAATAATGAATCAGAAAGCTTTCTCGTACCCATATTACCCATGTTAAATTTGGATCCATTTGCCTGATTCGTACTCGAATTTTGCAAAAAATTGTATCTCCCCCTTTTCTATAACCACACTGGAAAAGAGGAGGAGTCTCAAACCATCTTTAAAATATTCTTCCTACGCATAACCATCGCATGCCAAATTTGGTTCTATATCTTTTGGGTTGAAATTAAAAATGATTTTTTTTTTTGACATTTTATATTACTTAGAGCTAGTTCACTGGTGTTGGGAAAAAGTGGTAGAAATTTTGACATTTTGAAAACTTTACCATGCAAAAATGTTTTCAAGATCTTGGGGCGTTGTATTTTTTTACAACACTGTTTCTATTACAGCTGTATGTGATAGAAATATTGCTATTTTTGCATCACAGCATGCGAAAATACAAAACGTGTTGTAAAAAAACTAGAAGGCCACATATCTTGAAAATGTTTTTGCATGTCAAAATTTTCAAAATGTGCCGTAAGTGTCGAAATTTCTACCACTTTTTCCCAACACCAGTGAACTTGCTCTTACAAAGGATCCTTGACACTTTCAGTTCAGTTTTCGATTAAACCCAAGAAAAGTGCGCCGAAAAATGTTTTGTTGAAATGAGTTGCCATTTCAAGCAGTTTCAATCATTTTTCTCCAAAATTATTTTAAAAGAATTCTTCACCGTATATCAAATTTTCAGACATGCTACGTTACTATTTGCAGTATTTTCAAATAACCCTTCTCATGATATGAAATTTCAGCAAATTTCCCTATTATATTCTGTTTCTCGTTATCTGTTATTGTTTTTTCGAATAAAGTGAATAAATCCGAGCTTCCTTCCTTTAGCAGTGAATAGACTAATAATTTTCACTGCAATTTAATATGTACTCCTGCTTATGTACTTCTGGCTATCGAAATGCCATCGCAAGCGCAAATTTCTTCTTTTCCGACGGTTAACCGTTTGAATACCACTACAAAAACACTTCCAGCCATCCACTTATATAACATCTCGGGCAAATTTCTAACGATTACCGGTGTCTATCCGTTTTTCCGGTTCTATAATTACTCCAATTAAAATTCGTCAACCACTTGAAAATTAGAATTAACATTCTCGCGGACGGAGAAAAACAAACGCGTGCGATGTCAACGAATCATCGCCTACTCTAATAAGGTATATGATTCTCATCCGATAAAAAAAAAACAGAAAACTTTGTAAAATTGTGACACATAGGTATTCCTTTAGAAGTCCTCCTCTCAGGCAAAGGGGTATAAGTACAAAAATGATCGATTTTGAGTTAATAATGCCAAACGATTTTTCATATCTATATTTGGTGATTATGTTAGATTTTCTGAATTTTTCCATATAGTTTTACGCTCGAAGAATATTACAAAATTTTGAAATCCATGTACGGAAAATGACAACACAAAACAACTTAGTGTTTTCTCTTAAATAGATTTTAAGCACATATGCCCCTTTCACTCATAGGGTCTGATTTCAAAGCTTAAATTCAGAATGAAGCTTCAACGTTCAAAACACAGAATCAGAAATGATTGGAAAAAACGTTCGAATAAGGAATTCAACTGAGTTTAGTGCTGATCTTCAGTTACTGACTGACGATTAATTGCCGATTGGTCCAATTTAAGCGACTACAGATTATTTTTTTATTTAAAAGGACAAGGAGAACGGTTTAGAATTTATAAACTATAGCATATTCCAGTAATGAGTCTAAAAGCCTGCCCGATTTGGGTTGGATGCAATTCGACGGAATCTTCCAAAATGTCAATAAATATGATTAAAAAAACAAACACACTACAGTCATTTATGGAAGAAAAGTTGTAAATATATGATTCACTATGGATTTTTCAAAACAATATTATTATGCTATCAAATAACACTATCTCTATCCATGGGAATTCATCTCAATATAAAACATTCACCCACTACTGCAATATCATCGGGTCGAGTTTCAAATCATGGGAATCATCTTTACATATTTTAGCATCCAATCAAATTGTTCGATCAGCATCAAACTCTCACCATTTCGTAGAATCGCTATTTCGAATTGAATATTTTATTAATTCCTGTGTCTTTCTTCTCTTTTCTTCTTCTTCCTGCCACCTTGTCTCTGTGCTACACATATCTTTGAAATTTTAAATAATAAAAAAAACTACTATCTTCTACTATCCTCTGACCTGTGCTAAATATTCCCGCTGGCTTGAAATCCACCAAACCATAAACATACACACACTGTACAAAAGTCGAATTCAACGTTTCAACACCAGTAGCACTAAAAATTCCTCCCAACAACAATCGGTTCCACCGATCACAATCACCACCAGCAACAACCAGCAACACTCGTATCACCACCAGCAGCATCTGCTGTGCTGAAACACTAAAATTTGCAGCGGATGATGCCTGGTGCCTCGTTTGTACAGCTCAATAAGAAAAAAAATACAACACCCCCACACAAGACGTTAAGTTCACATTTCCCATTCCACCCACCAACGAAAAAAAAAACAACAAACCACACCACCCGAATCAATAAATTGGTCCCCAAGAAACGAATGTGAACCAAGATGAGAAAAAACTCCACCCGCCTTTTTCCCGAAGAGAAAAATTTTCCAACTCGGAATGTTGATGTAGATTGGGGAATGTTCGACAAGAGAATCGAAGAATTACCACCCCACCCACCTTCGGTCAGCAGCGGCCCCGCTAAACCCCCATTCACACGATGATAAGGTAAGGTACACTGTATGAATGAATTCGATTCAATATGTTCGATGTTAGATTAGCCTTCTCAAGTTCCATTTGCGTTCGCTATCTCTCTCTCTTAAGCTTTTAGAACCGAACCGATGACCCCGGTCTTTTTGCTACAGACCATATATAGGTACCTTCTACAACCATAAATTGGCTTCTGGATGGAATGCATTTTAAAATTGAAATAGATTATCTGAATACCTTAATCCTACCTCTATGTCAGTAGACGAGACTTTTTGCTGTTGTCAACATATTTTCTTCTTTCTGTGAGTGTATTTATGCTATCTCGATATTTTTCTATTTTCATCAAAACGATACTCATCACCGAAACTCATAAGGTTTTTGGTCTAAGAATTCTAAGAAATAAGATTTTTATTAAATACAAGCCAGATAGATTGTTTATTTTATTTACATGGTGTTCTGACTCACAACATAACCTGATAAACAATATTCATCCAATTCACTTGGTCCACGGCAATCGTTCTCAAACTTCTCGAGCATCCCACATACGCCTGATCACGCTCCACTTGGTCTAACCACCTCGCTCGTTGCGCCCCTGCTCGTCTCGTTCCTACCGGATTGGCAGCGAACAGCTGTTTTGCAGGACAGTCGTCCGGCATTCTTGCAAAATGTCCGCCTAGCGTATCCGTCCAGCCTTCGTCACCTTCTGGACACTGGGTTCGTCGTAGAGTCGCGCGAGCTCGTAGTTCATGCTTCGCCTCCACACTCCGTTCTCTTGCACGTCGCCAAAGATGGTTCTTAACACTCGTCACTTAAATACTCCGAGTGTACGCAGGTCCTCCTCGAGCAATATCCATGTCTCGTGCCCGTAGAGAACAACCGGTCTAATGAACGTCATGTACAGGTTACACTTCGTACGAGGGCTAAGTCTTCTCGACCGCAGTTGCTTGTGGAGTCCATAGTGCGACTTCCGCTGATAACTCGCCGCCGGATCTCAAGGCCGGTGTCATTGTCTGCGGTCACCAGTGATAGACAAAGTCTTCGAATATCTCCAGCTCGTCGCCGTCGATCGTGACCTCGGTCGGTCTCGGTACTTTGTCTCTTCCACCGCCGCTGATGATCTACCGACTACATCAATGTCATCAGCAAGTCAGATAAGTGAAAAAAAAAATCTGTTGAAAATCGTGCCCCACATTTCGCCCACATTGTTCGACCGTTAGATGGAATTGAAGTTTTCCCGATCTCAGATATATGTCCAAGTGCCTAAACCGAATGTCGATTCTACCGAAGCACCGACACGACAACCATCCACGTATTAAAATCACGGCAGGCACTTATTACTGTATAATAAAAAGGTCTTTAGATACATAGAACACATTAACGGAATAAACCAACTTACATTCCAACCTCCTCACCCAAAAACTTCATAAGTAAGCTGAAAATTGATCACGACTGGCGCAAGACATTAATAAAATCTAGCTATAATTTTCGACCGTATTTAGATGTTTCTTTCGACATTTGCATATGAAGTACCAAAAATTATCTTCTTGTGAGCAGGCTGATTGTTGAAAATTATTATTGGTCCTGGAACAGCTTCATATCAACGGGTAATTTCCGACCGTTCCATGGATAATTTTCAAATATCCAGCTTCTATAAATTTTGTCTGCTCACCGATTGTTTACTCCCTTCCGGATCACTTGAAACTGAATAGAAGCATACTTATATAATCGTGAACTGATTGTGCCAAGCTGTAGAATGGTTTCGGACTTGAGCAGAGCCGAATGATTTTCCAATAAATAGGTAGCACTCGCGCTTTTGCCCGCAACGGAACCGCACTGCCTTCTACAAAGTATGGATACTAGTCCTAGCGTGTAACTCTTGAAACGGAACCTGGTGCAATCCTGAAATGGTAAATTTGATAAGAATCGGTTGACTCAATTTCTGGGGGACAAATTTACCTCTGGGCATGTGATTTCGACATGAAAATTACCTTGAACCCTTGCGTTACAGAAAATTTGCTGTAATATTGAAGGATTTTTTCTTATTCTTCAAACAATTTCATTTAAAATGACATACCTACATGATTTTTCTAGTAACCGGCCATTTTATTTAACAGGCCATCGTTTTCATTGACACGTACCTAATAGTCTTTTTTTCTGTGTAATGTGAAGATCTGATACGTCGTAGAACGTCCCTTCAGGCGAAGTAGGAAGTAGGATTCGGGACAACACTCTGTAGGCGGCATTAAGGACAGTGATCGCTCGGCAGTTTTTACAATGTTTTGATTGCAACGTCACAAACGTTCATGAGCGTTTCGACGTTGATGTCGCCATTCATCGAAGACATGCAACGTTTCATGTTATTTTAAAAATCACAATCAAAGCACTCTTTTATTTATGTACGCTTTTTCTTCCTGACGGGCAGCACCGTGACGTTTTGAGTTCTAAATAATAAACAACTTTATTTGCGTCTCAAACATTCATCCTATTCAGTTTCCATGACTACATTTGGATACATAATACTAGAGCCCGTGATGGCGTCGCGTTACGTCCCAATCGTTCATAAACAACTGTGTAGAGCTTCGTCAAGCTCGCCCTCTAACGGCAGCGCTTCTTCGAGCGATTGCGCGTAATCTGCTGCGACCTCAGGTTGCTTCAGTCGTCAAAACGTGGTCGATCGATGATTCCGTTTGGTACGGTGATCTCCAGGTGTACTTGTGTGGGAGGCGGTGCTGGAAAAAGGTTTTACGCACGGCCATTCGTTTGGAGGCGGCGAAATCTATGAGTCTAAGGCCGTTTTCGTTGAACCTACCTATTGTCAGTTTGAATTCCACCTCCTAGCTGACCTGAGCGTAAAAATCCCCGATGACGATCTTGATATCATGTTTTGGGCAGCGATCGTATTCTTTGTCGTCACCGGTACTTCTGAGGTGAGGGCTATGCACGTTGATGATGCTGATGTTGAAGAAGCGGCCCTTCATTCTCAACCGGTACATCCGTGGGGCGGTTAGCCACCACCCAATCACGCGTTTTTGCATCTTTCCCATCACTATAAAAGCTATTCCAAGCTCGTGTGTGCTGCCGCAGCTCTGGTAGATGGTAGATGCAGCGCTACGATGTAGAATTTGCGGCCCTCCAATTCGTTGAAGAGCATGTGAGTGCTGCCAAAAAAATTTATAGATTGTCAGTTCCATGTCCCAAGTTTCCAATCGCTGGTCCCTTTTCGTCCCGTGGGTCTTTGCCGATTTCCATCCGAAATTTGTTATTCATTGTTCAATGCTTGTATTTTTGGTAGTCACGGGCTCGCAAGGCCCGCAGTTAATCCCACTATATCGGAGGATGACCGTCGTGATGTTGCTGTTTTGAATCCCAGAACAGACGCGTACGGAGTTCCCTATCTCAGTCAGCATGGACCAAAGCATCCACCGGGGTTGGGTACCCGATCTCCGCTAAGGTTGCTCGCACCCCAGCTATCACCACGGAGAAGGAAAGAATCGGAGTTGTTTTGAGACAAGAGGTGATATGACCATTACCCTTAGGTTCGGTGTATGGGGAATACACAAAAATCTGTTATACTTTTTCAAGCATTCCGTTGCTACTACTATGATTAATCCGTGATTCGTATTTAACAACTGTTTTTGTTTTTTTCTTTTTTCCGGGATTTTCATCCTCGCGGAGTGTTTAATAACAACAGAAGGATTCAGTTAACCTCATTCTGTTTCACCTGAATTTAAAAAAAAACATATATTGAACTAATTCTTGAGAGCTTAGTCAAGGGTATAAGTATAAAAGAATTTTTTCAGAAAATCCTAGAAAAATATAGCCGAAAAAGAAAAAAAATCGTTGAAAAAACTAAAAAAAACTATTGGTTTTTGCTGATAACGTAAGCTGGTGATCAACAAACATTTAAAAAAATAGATTAAGTTTTCATGATTCAAAAGAAATGTCTCCACTGAACTGTTCAGAATCTGTTCAGAAGAACCAAAATTTGTCCAAAGGTTACGCATTAATTACTTAAAAAAATATACATAATCGTACTTCAAAGTGTTATACTCAAGAACGATTACCGGCGCTGTGGCAACGTATTTAAAATTCGTGCTTAGCAGTATCTTCGGAATTGCCGCTATTCTTTTAAATTCGTCACTCATCACAATTCAGCACTTAGCTGCCTTCCAGACATGGAAATGATGTAAAAAAGTTCTTTGAAAATTTAGGCGTATCTAGAACAGTTTTTTTGCGTCCTTAAGATTAGCTCGTTTTATACACTTTTGAAGAAACCCAACACCCCTGAAAGCGTTGAAACTCCAAACCTGGTTTAAAGGAAAGATTTTGGATTCCCTTCAAAGTCGAAAGCCTTGTAGCCCACAGATGTAGCCTTCAACCGCGTTGTTTCCGTTTCTCCCTCTTCCAGATGGGGTCGTCATCCGCGAAGCGGAACTCCCTCCCAGCATCGCGACGTCATCGACTATCGGACGGGCTACATTCGATCGCATCTTCGCTCTCCCTCTGGCAGGGTGAGATGACCGCTGAACAGCAAAACTTGCAACATCAACAGCATCCGGCGATCCATCTGTACCATTTTCAGCACCACATACGCAGCGACTACGGCAGTGACAGCGTTGGCCTAAATACCAAGTTGCGCCACTACTCGCTCACCGATACCACCAACTTTGGGGTGGTGCGAAAATCGATGGGCAACAATAATAATAGCGGTGGCTCAGGTGGGGGAAGTGGAACAGGACTGATGATGGCCCTCCCCGCGCGACAGATCAACGGAAGGAGTAGCTCGTACGGGTCCCTGCAGTGAATTCACTCACTCGGTGAGATGTTTTTAACGTTAAAAGTTACTTCAACAAATCTCGTTCCAATTTTATCTAACGATCAAGAATGATATTTTAAACTGAAAAAGATATTTCAAGATAACGCACCTACAGACACATGCCATACAATGCAACGAAGAATCTTCATTAAAGTCATTATTACTGTAATTATTGTAGCCGTTAAGGTGGACCAACCTAACAACATTCCATTCCACATCAAAAGCTAACTGGGAATTGGAAACTAAATAGCTCTCTTCATGACGAAATCCAAACAAAGTAAGCGTAGTATTCAAAGTTGTTTAAATCAAGCAAGTGAACCATCTACTCGGGTGACATCTGGAATCTAATACCGGTAACGAATTTGCCAACCATGGAAAAGTCTTTCCGAAAGTGAAAAACAATAAAAAGTTTCAGAATGTAATGCCGTAAGTCTGTGATACTCAACAGAACATTTGAATTAAAAAGCACGTCAAAATTCTGCACAGCTTATTGAAAATGATCAAATTGTTACAAGCCGAACAGGACGATAAACGAGTTATAGGTTAAAAGTAAGTGTTTGCTCATTTGTTGACGTTTCTAGGCCAGTGGTCGGCAACCTTTAACTGACGAAGCAAATATTTTTTTTTTTAAATAAATATAAAAAAAATCATGCCGAACCTACATTTGAGTTCTACGATATTGTTTTACCAAGACATTTTCCAAAACAGCGAAATAAAGATACCACTTGGTTTTGTCAAAAAAAAAAAACAATATCAATTCAGTTATTATCAAATTCTGGAATTTTCAAGTTTTAGAGTTCATGGCTCTTCCGACTCAAAAGGTTGTCGATCACTGTTCTAGGCGGATGCGCTTGGCTTAGCTTAATCAAGTCAAAAAAACTTCTATTTTCAATATCTGAACAATGATTTTTTTTTAAACTAAAAAAATGGAATTGCAAGCCAGTAGATTAAAGAAGATTCTATGCGTAAGAATCGAATCAAACAAAGGTCAATAACATAAATTTACAGCAACAGAAAACAGAAAATCAATCCAGACTAAATTTTTAAATAAAAATGCACTCAAAGATAAAATACAGTGATAAAAAAGTCTTCTGTGGCCTGTGGCTTCGTCTTCGATTGGATGAACTATGTCGTCAAACACATGACCAAACGGAATGTGGACGCATAGAGATTTTTATAGCCAAATAAAATGTTCACAAATATGAAGAGATAACATGGGGAACAAAAACCCACGAAAAGTAAAATAAACCCGGAAATGGTGGCCAATTCTCATCACCCGAAATTTATATGAGCAAATTGAAGACGTGAAAGAGCGCGTATGTTTGTTACTATCGATTGTTTCCAAGGACGGTGCTTTGTTTTTTATTCCAAGACTGTTTTCTAAAAGATTTTTTTCGATAAGCATTGTTAAGTAACTTCAAAGAGTATAATTGTTAAACAATTGAAGAAAAATTATTCACGAATTAAGCCTCAAACAAAACTTTCAACCTTTATTCTTCAAACCAATCATTAAACGTGGAAATGTTTTTAAACAATACTCACTAGTTTAGCTGTAATGAAAGTGGATGGATTGATGGACCTAAAGAAATAACCTAATATTGCTCCCAAGAATTTCAAAATGAACAGGAAAATAATAGCAGCAAAGAAAACGCACTTTTTACTACTCACAATCGCTAGTTAAAATTCAATTTTAGACCCCTGTACTAGATAAGATACCCAGACAATGGCCCTTATTCTGCGCCGCACGTGAGCTGACAAAAGTCGAGTCAACTTACCGTCACGGGACCTTACTCCGTTAGTCGGTGTAAGTAAAGTGACAGAGGTTTATTCCCAAATAACGTTCCTTACCTTAAGCGATTCCTGGAATCAAGTGACTTGGGTAACTCGACTATAGTCACCTCATGCACGGCGCAGAATAAGCGCCAACAACAAAAAAAGGCACTGACGCATTCTCTCCCCCTCCATTAAATGAGATTTATAAGAAATTGAAAACAAACAATTGTCAACTATATTTATACTTTTTGTGGAGTTGAATAAAACCAGATAAGAGCTGTGTATCGCAGATATTTAAAGCTAAAACAATCAGAACTTTTCTTGTATAAGCAAAGCCTACGCCAGATTGAGTAACTACATATACCTATCTGGCCGATTTTATGTTTTCGAAACGTTTTTAAAAATCTGTACATAGTAACAAATTCACAGCTGATGCAAGTCATTCTTCAATATTTACTATCGAACACTAACAAGTCAACTCATAAAAAAATGAACGCTGTAATCTAACTTCGGTCGGAGGTTGGATTTAGACCTTTTAGATCTAGTTTTGATATACCTAATTGATGATGTGAGAGAGCAAACAAAATACCCGTTCAGTTACAAATAAATCATTCAAAGAATGCAAAAAAAACAAACACTCGTATTATTAAATACCTAGTTAAAACAGTTATTTTTTACCGTCAAAATTATTAAATACTCGAAACAAAAAACTGAGTTTGATTTTATTCGAGATGACATCCATTTCCCGAAATCGTAGGTAGGCTGTGAAAAATGTGATAAACACACGCGTTTTTCCGTTGCGATGACATTTTCGATGAATACTGGTTTCTAGGCGAAATACAATTGAGGACAATCTAGAAAAGGTGTAAATAAATTAGAGGAAGTGTGTTGCACATGTGTGAAGTACGGGAACGCATAGACCATCGATATGATATTGGGTGAATAAGTGGTTTTTATTTTTCACAAGATCGTTTTTTTGTATAGTTGTAGATTACAAGGTAAGATGTAGGAATAACTTAAATCTGAATTAAAATCCAAATTAATCCGTTGGATTAGACAGGTAACGATCGGAAAACTGACATAAAATGGATTGCGGAATTAAACCAGCCGGAGTATCTCGACAAATATGGAATCATGAGAAGGTTACTAAAGTACCGAAGTCCTGAATTCTACATATGTAATTTTCATTGGAAGAGTTCCAAACTAAGGGGTGCGGAACATTTGGTAAAGTTGATGAGTTAAGCATGAACATTATTTTTATGTTCAATCGAGACTAACTGCACCGATACAAGTTAGACTTAGAGTTAGATGAGTTGAACATACAAACCTCGACATCCCCATTTTCAGAAATCAGAAATTGTCCCAGTGAATTTCGAAATATCACGAAAAGTAAACAGCAGTTTTGCAAAAGAAAGAAAAACATTTATTTAATATTTCCAAAGTAGTTCACTTCTATAAAACATCTCTTTGCGAATACCAACCAAAAAAACAGATGGAATTAATTAACGATAACACGAACAGAGAAAAACAAATTGCGCTTGAAGGTTCTGATCGTTATTGTTTGTGCAAAATCAACCGTAGCCCCAACTGCTCAATTATCTCTGCGATTTGGGCACGGTTTTAAAATACTAATCGATTGTATTGTCATTAGGAAGAATCAAAAATCAATCTGCTGACCACCCCACGCACTGCTGCTTAGTGTTAAATTCCCCTTTTTCGGTGGGGCTCGAAGCTGACTGATATAATTGTCGCGTTCCGCCGATTTATCGCACCAATTCCGGCAGCTGATGTGAGGCAGGGGTCACGCGGCGCACTAGACTATCTACCGCCGATTGCCAAACCAGAGCGGGCCAGATTTTGGGCGGTAGCCTGAAAAAAATTAAAACAAATGAGCTCGGTTTAAGGGTACCCCCCATAAGATTTGAAAAACTTACGACTGTTGCCAAACTCCCACCCGTCTGTCTTTGGCAATGCTTTCGGTTTTGGCCAGCGTTTGCAAATAGTGCTGAGTTTGTCGCTTCAACACATCGTGTTTGGGTATTTTCTCTTTCGGGACGACGGTGACATTCAACTTGGCAAATCCCAGGCTAACCAGAGCGTGACCGACGTCCACTTTTCGGCTGGATTTGCCGTCGCTGGATCGATCGTAGAAATAGACGCGACACTCGGCGTAATCCGTCCCGGAAGCATCGGTTTCCTTAACCGGGATAAAAGTAATCGACCGATCGGTGACCACTGACTGCAGCCAGGAGTATCCGTTAGCGTTAATCTCGACTCCGGCCACTTTCACTGGGAGTGTTTTGCTGGACCAAGGAGTCAAATTCAACGGAGGTCGATGTTTGATCAAAAGTAATGGGCCGGACTGGATGGACGGTTCAATTTTCTGCACCCGACCGTACTGGGGAAGCTGCTCCCGGATGAAGTGCCGCGGAATGTCCGAGGGTTTGCCGAAACGAGTAATCTAGTGGATTTATCAATATTAATGAAAATTTTCTAAGGGAAAAAACATGAGTTTCGGAGACTTACTGGTCTTATTTTTTTGTACGCGATTACGAACAACACTCCCGACAAAGTATATGCAGCTATCTGCAAAATAAAGAGGAAGGGAGTTGGAAATTTATCGTAAAGATTTGTTAACTTATCTAAGCATAATTAACGGTACATAAATGTATAAAATAGTGAAAAAAAATCATAGAGTATCTACCAGTTGATGATACTTTTGAAGACCCGTTGCCTGATTCCACTGGGACGCATCTGTGGTAGAACGTTACAACTTTGAAATTTCGTGACTATTTTGCATTTTTTAACATAAAGCAGTTCCCTCTTTCTCGATTTTCTAGCCGCGGTTTTTTAGATGGATCGATTATTTGTTTATTTGAATTAAAATCATCTGACATAGGTATCTTAATGATCAACTTAATATTATTAGTACATTACATGATACTTTTCTTAATTTCTTAAATTGGTCACTTAAGTAAGATTTAATACGGCATTTAAAAGTTGAAGTGGAAACATTGAAGTCGAAGACATTATAATAACGCAAAAAGCATATTTTTGCTGCCATAGCTCGTGCATCTGGGTTCCAGAGAGAGCCAGTTTCTATTACGCAAGGTTTTTTCTGGAGCATAAATATTACAGCGAGAAAGTAACCAGGAGCAGTCAATTTCGTTACGAAGTATCTTTGCTACAAACAGCGATTGACCGATGGAACGACGATCCGACAGTGTATGAAGTCCAAGCAGGGCACAACGATGAGCGTATGGCTGTAAAATTAAAGGATTCTCCCAAGGTTGCTCACGAAGAGCGTAACGCACGAACCGACGTTGGATGGTTCCAAAATGCGCTTCCCACGAAGCTTCAAAATGCCACCATACTAGGTTCGCAGATTCCAAAATCGATCGCACCAGGCAGCAATACCGAGCTCGCAAGCACACTGGATCAGTGAATACTTTGCTCTTACCACAGAGTAATGACGATTAAAAGTCATATGACTGTCCAACAAAACGCCAAGATCCTTTATCTCCTGACCACGATTCAACTGCTCAGAATATCGTAATTATGGATGAAAAGATTTTTCCTACAAGTAAATATTATTACCGCACCAATTCACGACTGCGTCCAAGAAGCGTTGCAATTCATAACAATCAGCTTGACTGTTTATGATTTAAAAATATTTTCAGGTCGTCCGGGAAATCGTTCAGGAAAATTAGCACGAATTGATGTTGTAACAAAAGAGCGTAAACATTAAAGGACCCAGATTGCTGCCTTGGGGTACCCCAGACTTTGGAATTGAGTCCGAGGATTCAGCAGAACCTATTTTTACAGCCAATCGACGATCCGTTAGGTAGCTTCTAATCCACGCACTCAATCGTTCGGAAAATCCCAATCTAACCAGTTTTTTCAGTAGAATGTCATGGTTTACAGAATTAAATGCCGCTGAAATATCGGTATAAATCACGTCAATTTGCTCGCCACCATCCATGTTTCATATGCATGAGGATGTAAAAACCATCAGGTTGGAAGTTACCGAGCGTTTAGGAAAAAAAACCTTGCTGGTTCTCAGAAATCCAGTTCCGGCAGGCCGAAAACATGACATCGTTGACTATCCTCTCAAATACCTTCAAGCAGGCAGCTAGCGATGTGACACCTCGGTAGTTAACAACATCTTGTTTGTCACCTTTTTGTGCACTGGGCTCATAGACGATTTTTTCCAGATGGTTAGAAATTTTTGCTGCTCTAGAGACTGATTAAAACATTATACCAAGGGGGTCGAAGGGGAGGTCGCACCAGGGGTACGGACTTATCGAAACCGCCATCCAAAATTGCACCAAATGTATTTACTAACAGCCACATCTACGTCAGTACAACTTCGAATGTCCGTCCAGTCAATTTCAGACAGAACACGGTTCATGGTGTCAAAATCCACACGGTTAAAGTCAAGAGCTAACACATCGAAATCCTTGACAAAAGCGATAGGACTCGGAAATTAAATTTCAAATTCCAACGTCTTTAGAGACAACGACGTCGCTAACCTCGATTATGGGGCTGATCAAAATAAATTCATCAGAGAAAACAAAATCCAGCATTCGATTTTGAAAATTTCGTATCCTATTTCGTTGACTCACTCCATTCAATGTCGTTCCATCCAAGAGTGAAGCACTAGCTGTATTTATCACTGAAGAAGAATATAACACCATGCTGCACGGTTCATCTGAATCGATCTTGGAGATAGATTTTTTCCTTAGGATCGAACAATACTAGTCTCGTTCTTTCTGATCTGTAACTGAAAGACACACGTTTAATTTCGTTTTAAAAGCTTTTTAATTATAAAAAGCCTAGGTACTTGGAAGTTCGTTCAATTTTACGTAGCGGTGAGTTTCGGAGACTCGGCGAATTTAGCTCCTGTCGGTAAGTTTGGGACATAAATTTCTGCTTTAATTTTTTTTTTCAATCCGTTAGCGTTTCAGGTTTTCTAAAAGCATAAATCAGCAACCATTCCACCCCCAGACTGCAACAAGATTAGAGCTGTTACATAAAAGTTATCTCGGCACAAATTGCATTAGTTGACCATTAACAATTCCAATCAACCTTCAAATCGTGAAAACTATTTTAAATACTTTATTTATTTAAATCGTTGGTAAAATTGAGATTTGTCCAAAAATATTATATTTGTCGAGAAAATTAACAAATATTCTTACTAAAACAAGAGGTCAAGATGATCGATAGTAAATATTTCACCTAACTTAACATAAGAAAAAATATTTGAAATGTTTGGGTACTTTACCCGGAGTTATTTGGATTTTTGTACAAGTATTTTTGATCGTTTAGACAATTTAATATTTTGTTGTACCTGATCGGACACAAATTCATGAGCATCGATCCATCCATAGATGGTTGTGGGTAGCAATGTAACTCCTTCGCCATAAAATAGTAAATTATAGTAACGCACCAGGCGCCCAAAAGTCACACAAGTTTTATTAACTCTTCATGTTATAAAAGCCATGCCCACATTTTCACCACCTATTCCATTTCTTCTAACCAATATGCCTTATATAAAATCAGAATTAAATTCAGATTTGGAATTGAACGCAGAAAACTGTTATCTGATTTCAGCAGCCTATTTTACATAAAAAATGAGCCTTAGTTTACAAAGTTCAAATTAACTGTAAACTGGTGTTATCTATATATATAAAAATGAATGTTTGTCTGTCTGTCTGTTCCCTATAGACTCGGAAACTACTGAACCGATCATCGTCAAAATTGGCATCTAAGGGTTTTTGAGGCCGGGGATGGTTTCTGTAATAGTCAAAACTCTATCCGACTTAAGGAAGGAGAGGCTTCCATACAAAATTTGTAGTTTTTCGGAACAAATTAAAGTCATGACATCCATTTTCTTGAGATTTTTTTTTTCCTTTGGGCGGTTTGTTTTTCGTCTCTATGGTCGAGGCGTCGGAAGCCAACGTCGCAAAAGGATAGAAACCCAGGCATAGCATACTGATCAGTGGGAATATTTTGGCGCGTATTTCTCAACCAAGCATTTTCTTTGAGGGGTTTGTTTTTCGTCTCCATGGGCGAGCAAACGTCGTCGCAAGAGGATAGTAACCAAAGCACACTATTCATTGATTGCTGGAAAATTTAACAATAAGGCGCCTGTTTCTCAAACACGTGGGGCGATATGCAACCTAGATGTGTTTTTTTCTTGCTTATTTGATTTGTACACAGCACGTGGTAATAAATGACGCCTAGATGTGACACGGATTGGTATTTTATCAATCGAATCAAAACCAATTGAAAGGTTTGCAAAAATACTTCCATATTTAGTTCGTGTTAATGTAGGTAGCATTCGACTTTTCATTCAAGGAACATTAGAACATGTTCAAACGTTCAACTTTTTCTGTTAAAAAAAAATTAAAAATTATGTTTTCTTCTAGAAATTGTTATTTCGGCCCAAATACACAACTGAAACGAATTTAGAAATGAAAATGGGAGCTTTTTATTTTAAATAATTCTGAAAAAACCATCGTACTTTTTGCTTACATACCAATTCAAGTACGTAATTAACATGAAAAGTGTTTTTGTGTTACATGGCTGCTTTTGACTTGATCCGCTTCTTTTGATCCGCTTCGTTTTTGAAAAGCGAGACTTAAGAACTGATATTCAACTGGACGCAAGATTTTTAAGAGATATTTTTAGTTTACCCTTAAAATGTTAAAAACAATATTCCCTTCTGTCAACTTACACGGTGGGGCAAGGGCAAACGTCGAACTTTTAAGAAATTTATATTCAAAATGATTCAATTTGTTGGAAAGACCAGAAGGGGTATTCCGAATGTTGAAACTGCAGCTGTTATTGAAAATTCTTAAATGTCTTTGTAAATGAAGGTCATTCCCTTTGAACAGCATTCGATTTTAAAGCCATTACTCTGACGCATCTGTAAATAAGCTTTGCATTGAAACTTGCCCCAATATACGGGACAAATGTAAACTTAGAAATTTGTTTTTGCCTACATTTTTGAATATTTGACTTTCAAAGAGAAAATAAAAAAAAAACGCTGAGAACTTATTTAGTGATGCAACTGATATTTTTTTAAATATTTATATGTTTACCGTAGTAAATTTATTTAAAAAAAAAGAAATTTGCACTTAATATTTTTTTCATTACCATGATAAGTGCTGTTTGGGTATCGAGCCGGTTGAATTTGCCTACCTTCTTCAAGCAGTGGGGGACAAAATTGAAAAGATGGGAGAGCTCCCATGTACATTTAAGATAAAGAGTTTTTCAAGGTGGGACCATATTTAAAAAGGTTTTTTTGGGCACAGAGTACAAATTTCAGATCTTGAAAAACGAGTTTAGAGATCAAGTTTCAGTAAATAATATATACCATCTTTGAACTGCAATTCAGAACTGCAGCTGCAGCTCTCATTTCAAAGTTGTTGGTTCTGAAGTATGATGAGGTTTGATTTAAAAAAATGCTCTCTAAAATCTGAATTTGAATAAATTTTTACAAATTACATTTATTTTCGGAAGGTGTAGCAAAGCACAACGGGTCAGCTAGTATGTTATAAACAATTCAGTCTTCTTGTTGTTGATATTTGGAGTAATTCCAATTTAAATCAGTAAAATCAGTTATCCGTAAAATTAACCGATTGTTCGGTAAAAATACTCTTAACATTTGATAACAAAAAGCACCAAACATCGAACTTGTAATCTTTATACAATTTGTTCGGCCATTAGTCTATACATCAGCCATTTCCTTTTTTTGGGAAGAATGACCGTGTTGTTAAATTCCCGGAAAAAAAGCCATTTCCTTATTTTTCTAACGAACAACGGGCTTCTCATTTCCACAAATTTGTTGCTATATCTGTGGCCACCTGGACTTGATAAGCAGAGGTGCCAGGTCGTTTTGTCAAAAATCAGGACACCGCGAAGAAAAAATCAGGATTTTTCAGGACACCCCCAAATGGCTGAAAACAAAATGCAGTTCTGCTTAGATTGCATAGCTAGAGGCGAAATATAGGTGCTGAAGACGCCTCGAATTATGCAACTGAAGCGAGAATAACCTTGGCTGGCCTGCAGTTAATATCGAAAAACCTCATTTTAATGTAATTTGAATCAAAGAATCTCATTGGTTCAACTGGTTAAACTATTTTATTTAAGATTTGTTTGATGTTCTCATCATTTAACAATAAATTTAGTTATGTTTTGGATATTTTTAAAAAATCAGGACTAATCAGGACATTTTAAGGGTCATTTTTCAAAAATCAGGACAATTCAAGCGTTTTTGAAAAATCAGGACGGTCTCTCAATAATCAGGATAAATCCTGATAAATCAGGACACCTGACACCCCTGTTGATAAGAGACGTTATTGGTTTATTTTAATTTTTAATCTTATGGTTAAGATGATTCAAACATGCATTGCACAATGTGCAATGTTGTTTATCTCAAACCAATTCAGCATGAAGATTAATAACATTTGGTCAGTGATCAGAACAGGCTCAAGATAGAGAAGAAGCTCAAAATAAGTGACATCTTTACCATCGACATGTTAATTTTCATTTTTAGACGCAGTGGGAATTGTTTTAAATATAAATATTATCTCATCCGCCTAGCGTGCAAATAAACGTATTGTACATAAACACAACTCACCTCGACTCCCTTGGTGTCACGCTTCATGTACTCGCAGAACTGCCGAAAATATCCCTTATCTCCGTCGGCCACGGCCACAACCTTTGCCTCTGCTCCACCAGCCATCTTCGCTTAGTGGCAACCTGAACTTTCTCCTAAAAACGTGAGAAAACAACATTCAGTCGAAAGATTCCAACCCAAACAATAATCTACGCTGTGCACTTACGTTTAAACAATTATTCTGCTAGCCTGGCGCTTCATCCGAGTAGCCTACTACTGGCTAGATCAAGGTCACTAGGATCGGTATCGAACTTGTGATCAAACTGCGCCTGCTGCGACCGATGCGATTATGCAAAAATGACGTACCCGACTTATCGATAGAGATACGACAAGATTTTACACACCTACAACGTTTTTGACAAAAATAAGTTAAGATTAATTCAAAAGAATTCTTTAATGTTTATTTTTATCAATTCAATGTTAACAGGTGCATTTGATGAACAACAGGTGTTAATTAACTTTCGACAAACAGACATACCGTGTATGAAAGTTTAAGTCGATTACAGATACCATCAACTAACATGGCTCTAAGTCACTGCCACATACAGAACTATCTGCAATGCGCACTCAAGAAGGTTGATGACACGCACGGACGAAGCAATGTAAACAAACTACAATCGAAACATAAACTGTTTCGCTGGCAGACGCTTTCAACACCACTAGATTAACCAGGTACGGCTTTCGCTTGACTAAAAACAACGTTCTCAATGTTGAATCCTATTTTTGAGTATATGTACTGGTTTTGAGATTGTAAAATTCCATTCTTTGAAAACAACAAACGCCATGTCTCTAAGTTCTTGGGCAACAACTTGAAGTTATGTGAAACTGGTACCACTGCGTTAACAACATTGAATGCAACATTGCAAGCAATTGGTAGCGGGACCTTTCATCGTTGGATACAATAAGTTAAGGTAAAGTCACTGATTTTGGCCACCAGGATAAAAGATTCTCAATGGATGGAACAAACTTTTAGTTCGTTTAGTGACTATATGAGTTAAGTACTAATTTACCAAAGTTCAGTGAAATATTTTTTTTAATTTTGATGAAATCTCTTTAAAACATGATTTTTAGCAAAATTACTAAGACATGTTGTGTGATGAGTTGTTGTGGACGTTATTAACATTTTCGGATATTTAATTGTGCTTATGCTTATGATATCTACACGGCCAGATCTTGTCAGCATCTCGGTGAGTGGTAAAAGTACATTTACTACCCACCCTTATTCGGCCAGGCCCGCTGTGCAGTAAGTGTGGACACATAAATTGAAACATACAATTATTGATCACTCACTTTATGCACTAATCCCAAGAAAAATTGAAAATTTCTTCAACAAATTACTTAAACTTCAAAAATTTAATTTTCACCGCGACGGAGCAAAAAAAAAATACACATGCGATACAAACAAGCCATCGCCTACTTCCATCAAGGATTTCGGATATTTAATTGTGTCGAAAAGAAAATTTAGCTCTGAATGGTCGTTTAACCTCATAATTTATTGTGTTCTTTCGCTGGTAAGACTCAAATGTTATTACTAGAAACGGCGAAGTTTGAGTGAAACAGAGATTGGAAAACCGCTGGAAAACTTCCACTTACTCAACTATCTGCACTCATTCGTGATCTCCGAATTTCGCTCACCGTACCATTTAGTTCCTTTTTCTAATCTGCCCGTCAAATCGATCTTATGATATTTATACTAAAAAAATGTTCGGAGTATTCATGTTCTGGCTAACCTTAAGGTTAGAAGATGTTTTAAGTTCTTAGGATCATAGAAGAGATTTGAAAGAAGGATGGAAGCATTTGAACGGTTTCGAGTCAATGTATAGCGTCATATGCGTCGTTTGGATAGGACTTGTATGTGTAGATAGGACACGAACGCATTATGCTTAGCTTCAAGCTTCGTATGTACTTTTATGCAGGTAGGATTTCTGGTAAAGTTTCGGATTGCGAAGGGCAGCGTCTTCCCAACTGGTGCCTTCAATTTGGTAGCAATTCACTAGAAATAACGGTCACCTCATTTGACTAGTGTGTGTGTATGATTGATTGTGTTTTTGTATGGTATGTGTTCTATAGGAGAAAAAAAAAGTTGTCGAGACATGAAGCATCTCGATAGCAAAGAATTTTTGTTTAGAACAGATTTCTTCTTGGTTTTTTTTACATTATAAGCTTACTATTTTCCTTTAGGCATTTTCTGATTTCCGATATTTCAACATTTGATTCTTAACTAGTCAATAATCATATTTAACCATTTTGAATAGTTTCTTTGCATTCTGTATATATAGCTTCTGTATAGTATATTTATTATATTTGTTTGATTAGAATAAACTAAAATCTTTTTCATTGATGGATCAATTTTCGCTGGATTGATGCGCGTTCCTAGTTCAATTGGTTAGGTTATTTTAAATAAACTCAGCTAAAAGATGCACTAGCTTTCTATTTGTAGAAGTTTCTTGTTTAAATACAGGAGAAAAATCTAATTATGGCCGACCTATGAGAAACGATTAACGTAAATAAATAAATCAATCTACACAATTTACATAGGGAATATACAAGACAGTAAATTTCTTCGAAATAAATCGATTTTCTTATAAATTATATAGGATCCTAACTTGTAGTTTGAACAACTTGGTAAACTTTTAACTTACGATAGACGTAAAAAATGTTACTCTAATCTTCACCAATCAATCACTAAAACAAATCGTCACTCTTAGGGTACTCATTCTACTTAAATTTACGTTACGCAGAAAATCCTATAAAATATTCATAATTTATTTGTAATAATTATGCAAACATTTGCACTCTTTAATGCACAGTTCATATTTCCCGGAGCATCTGAGTGCTACCAATTGTGGAAAATTATCACACATTGTCATAATTCAAAGGATAAAGTGCGGTGATACGGTTTTTTTTAACCTGAACGTTAAGTCTGAAAACTCCGCCAGCTCTGCACCATTTTTTCGTTTGTTAAGTTATATTTTGTTTTAAGAAATTAGAAATGGAAGAAAGATTCCGAGTTTACACAACTAAGAAAAAGCTAAATTTTATTCGCATAATGGCCTGAGTCCCAAACAATTCGTGAAACAGTGTCAGTGTATTGTAGAATTGTCATTGAATGGAGAGTAAAGTAAAACAAAAATCCACCTTTAGTAAATCTTTGAGTAAATGGAAGAGGGGCATCTGAGGGTAGTGGGGGATGTTAATTGTGAGAGAAACTAGGATCTACTTAGTTCAAGAATTGTTTACCTCACAGCATACTCAAAACTTTTGTAGTGACAGTAATTGGAGGTGACTGTTAAAGAATTCATTCATTTGGTGGTAGCTGAGCAAATTGTACGAGATTCAACTTGTGAGGTGTTGCCTAATAACTCCGGATGCTAATATGTATTCGACTATTATCTGCTACGAGTTTCTTTGTTTTTGACTGTCTGCTCCTCAGGTAACGGATCCAAATATCTTCTCAAACAACATTTTTACTGCAACAACGATGCGCAAATTAAAATCCAATACTTTTTTCAGATTGAACTATGTCTAGAATATCATTAGAGTTTTTTTTTAACGGGTTTTGATTGTTGCAATTAGCAAAAGTTGGATACATTGGATTTCAGTAATATAGATATTTTCATATTTTGTTTTTTTTTTCTTGATGATGGATCTATTTTTGATACTCGTGTTTTTTTTTATAAAAGGGAGATCTTAAGTTCCGTTTTTCTGGACAAAACGTCTCTCTTCTCGTCAGTCTATGTTGCATACTTGTTCTGCCCTTAACATAATCGTGTTTCTATTGAGTATATTTTGCTAGATAATTTACCTCAACCTGGATTTACCTGGATTAACGATTCCCATTTTTTTAGCTTGGCTGTGGTGCAACCAGAGCTGCCCCAGATTGACGGAGCATCATCGAGGGTGGTCGCTGTTGGCCACCTTTTCGCAAATCGGCTGCCTGTTGCTGTTGGGCCGCAGTAAGATTCTGATGAGGTGGTGGAAGTGGCTGATTGTGTGGAGGCACCTGGGGAGCCTGGCCACCCGCTCCTGCATTGTTGGCATTATTTTCCTTCTGAGAGTCGTCGTTCAGAGTCGATTGCAGCACCTCAGTGTACTCACGAATAAGATGGGAAATTTGGAAGGCCTGGAATTAAAGTAATTTTTGAAAAAAAAAACTGACGCTTAAACGCCTGCCTTTGGCGACCGTATGGTCAACCCCAAATTTAAACATCGATCACATTTACACCGGATATGAAACTTGATCGTTTATGAAAAAATAAGACTTTAACCCGATTTGCGCTTACTTAGAGATTGAAAAATCACAAATGTGATTAAATAAATACCCTAATTGCAAAGATTCACCACCTACCTGTGACGTTGTCAGGATAACCTTGGACTGTTTCTTGTCCGATCCGGTGATGATCATTAGGCAGTTCATGTTGGGCGAGTAGGACAAGATCGTCTGGTACTCGTAGGTACACAGCGTGTTCCGGGACCGATGTTCCAGCAGATGTAGTCCCTTCTGATCTACCGCCAACCACAGAATTCTGGGCCAATTTGAAGTAAACGACTGCATCACGTCAAAGATGGTTGCCTTATGCAAGGGCCAACTTTGAATCAAATTGAGGAACGACTTCTTTGCCTCGGCAGAAGTCATTCCCCGTAGACTTTGATGATGCATGGCCACTGCTTCGTGTGGAATATTCGGCACAAACCGTGGCGGCAAACAGTGGGTAGCTATTGCTCGATAGTCCTGAACTGCATCGGTACAATCACTTAACTCGAGCTGACCTTGGAGTGCCGTTAACATTATCTGTGAAGCAAAATTATGAAAATTCAATAAATCTGGTTACAATTTGTTAGTAAAAACACAAACCGCTTCCATTTCCGAAATAGGGAATCGTTCTGTTCGCAGCCCATGCAAAACCTGATGGTAGAGCAGCTCCTTCTCTATCGGATCGTCCAAATTCATGTACTGATCGCAGAATAAATGCTTCTTGAACAAGAACAAATGGTGCTGTCGACGACAAGCCGGTGGCAAACTGGAGCTCTGATTTTGTTGAACAGCTTGTGCAGCGGCTGTCCGATACTTCTCCCATTTGGACATCACGTCAGCAAGCTTTTCGTCCGGAAGCAAACTACGTTCGGAAGCACCCAAAACCTCATAGATGGCGTAACCTGAAATTTACTTTTCCTTTAACAAACCTTCGAAACAGCAAATAGGTATAGAAATTCTTACCTTGCGCGTTTTCCGCTAGTCCAATCTTCTTCTTCACACTTTCCATCACTTCTCTAGACGTAGAGCTAGGATGGAACTCAACCGAGTGATACTGTCCATCCATGAAATGGAACCGAGCATAGATAGGCCTTCGGTTGATGGTACATACAATCTCCTCGCGACTCGGAGGCCACTGCCTTCGACGAGTTCCTTGCGTCTTGAAGAAACACTTTTCGGCGAAACGCGCGTACTTTCCTTCCTCGGTAATAAAGTCGCTAGCACATCGCTTCAAATGACCAATCAGATATTTACGTACTACTTTCTGCGGTGGCAGAATAACACTGCACGCCAGCGAGAGCAGTGCCCAGTGACGCAGATTCACTCGTGAATTTGGATCCGGATGATCCGTCGTTTGTTTGATCAGTTGCAGATAGAGTTCGTTGAGTAGCGATTCCTTTCTCATGCAACGGTCCATGATCGATTGTATGAGTGTGATGTGCTCATCTTCAGCTCTCTGTACAGTCTCACCTGAGAAAAAAGGTCATTAGCCCTTCGATTATACAACTACACGCTTATATAATAGTCTAATACCGTTTTGGCCGAGTCCCGCGTACGTAAGAATCGAATTGAACACCTGTATCATGGCCTGTTCCTCTTGATCCGGAATCTTGCTGAGACTCTGGGGTAACGCCTGTCTACTGAACGCCCAATAACCGTGCGGGAAACCCTTGTACGTTTCACCGTGATCGTGTACCGAACTACCGTGTTCAGCTCTTAACTTTTCCAGTCTATGCTTGGAAAGCCTCCGCAGGGTATTTCTTAAAAAGCCACCGCTAGGATCTTGCGGCTTTCGTAGGAGCTCCGCATCCACCAGATGGCGCCGACATACAACCACATTGTGATGCAGCCTTACGCGATCCTCGTTCGTGATACCCTTGCTTTTCTTCACCGGCACCTCGTTCTCTGTGATCCAGTTCGAGAGGGCCGGGAAGTAGGATACGATCAACGAACCGATCTCGTTTTTCTGCGATGTCTCGAACACGAAACAACGCTGCTGATCAGTATTAGTGGCTGTGTTTGTATGACGGTTCAAGCTGATCGTAATGAAGCTATCGCTCGGATCTAGCATGATCGACTCGATCTCGCTGTATCGAAACTCGTACAGCACAAACTTATCGTCAGGTTTGATCAGGATGATTCCTTCACAATTGACGCCGAGGATCAAACTATTTCCGTAGCTCCAATAGCCCCGGTACGATACAGGGAACATGGTTGTCCCGTACAGCGGATATTGCATCACACAGGAAAGATACAAGACCTTAGCGGTTAGTTCCGTGCGACCTGCCCCGTATTGACGGTGGGCCTGGGCGAGAATCGGTACCCAAAACTGTTCCTCTCGACTCTTCGAGATTCGTTCCGGAAGGAAGCTATTCACATCCGAATAATATTCCGGTTTCGGCTGATTGGAAGGATCACCCAATGCCACCTGGGCTTGCAAACCTGCCAACTGCAGGGCTACCTTCTCCGATACAGGGAAATCATCACACTGAAAGCACGTAACCATCACCAAATTAGTTCTTAAAAACTTAGAAACTTATTGAGCTGAACTAACCTTGACCACGCTGTAGACGGCCTGGGCGTACAGCATGTTGATCTCGACCGGATCCTGAGACAGCTCCCGAGTACTTTTGAACAATCGTTTCTTGAACACGAAGCGATTCTCACCCGATCCGAGCGTGGTGGCATTCTTCCGCAAGGTTGAACTTCCAGCGTGAATTTTCGTTTGTTTGCTATAAAAGAAAAGTTGGGTATACCAACCCAATTCAAATTAACAAGCTTCTAAACGAAAACCAGCTCCTAGTTTTGCCTATTTGTAATAAGTAAAATGGTCAAGTCCCTACAACGGGTTTGGATTTGTAGCACTGTCAGCTGTTAAAAAAGTTTGGAATGTCTTTGCTGCGTAATTCTTCTGGCAGTTTCAGATACAAAAATATTCGATACGCTCGCCGATTGACCTTCTTAACTATGTTGCTCTGCCGACAGCCCTGATCACGTGCACTGGAAAAAACGGGAATTCTGGCGTTAACATCAACTGTCAGCATGTTTTCTGATATTTACAAACGCAATCCACGCCTCCGCCTTTTGTATATTCCAGCAGCCCGCACTCGCAAATCGTATGAAAATTCACAATGATTTTTCTCTGTACACATTAATTTGTTGATGATTTGTTCTTGTTTGTTTCATGCAACCCTCAAGAAAATCTCAAACGAGCGAAAATTTTAAAAAAACTATTTACACATGACGATTCTTAATCTAAGTATTTTAGTCTTTGGTTACGTCCTCACGTTCAAAACTTATATATTCGAATAAACTCAGTCAGTTGGTTAGATTTTACTCTCAGGGAAAGCACAAACTTCACTCGACAAACGATACTTACGATTCCCAGGCCGCGATAATATCGTACAAATAGTCGTGTGATTTCACGTGCTCCTCACCATCCGGTCGGGACTGGTAGATGGCCCAGCCATCGATATTGCATAAACCTAACTTCTCCGCCAGCTTGGCCACTGCGTCACTTGCGGTATCCGTTGGATGGACGTCAATCGCTTTAGTGCGTCCATCCAGGAAGAAAAAGCGACACACGATCGTTCCGAGGCGACGCATGGCCTGTGATTCAGAACAATAATGTTAAAGGGTATAACTTAAAAGAAATTTCGTTCAACTCACCGCAACTTCCACACTCGAAGGGGCAAATTGTCGACAGCGCACCTTGGTGTTCTTGCAGTTATCCAAACACCACTGAACATACTGCCGCAATTTACCATCCAGCGATTCAAGGTTTTTCTTCAAAAAGCTAACGAAGTAGCGAAACAGCATCTTGCTTGGCTGAAAAGCCACGATCGTCAGGCAAAGGAGCAACCAAACCCGATCGGTCCATTCGACGCTGGGATTATTGGTCACTTGCCGTATACACTGAACGAAAATTTCATCCCGTAGCTCCTCCCGTTCGATACCTTGCCCAATGATGAACTGAATCACCTGTAGCTCTCGCTCGTTGTTCAGCTCACCTCGAATGTATTTGCAGAGATCCTGTAAAAATTGAAGGAACGGTCGAAACATCATTTTCTAAAGTGAATTCAATTGAAACAAACCCTAAAGATATTGCAGGCAATGGTGACATTCTCTGGATCGTACATGTGTATGTGAGACGATGGAATCGTGTTTCCACGGTAGTAAGTGATCATTTCGTATTTCGGCACCATGTCCACCGATTTGCGGCCTTTCCTGGTGAGCGTCGCCATGATCGTGCCCTCCGGTGATCTCTCGTGGGTATTGTAGTAGCTTTCAGCAAACTCTAACAAATCGTGGTACATGTCGACTTTCGTGGTTTCCTTTTCCTGTTCGTTGATATCCATCTGCTGCATTTCCTGAAGCTTCTTCTCAACGCGATACTTTCGACGTTGCTCACGTTCCGCAAATGGATGACCTCCACCGGTTGAAGAAGCCCTCGAGCTCGGCCGGCTGTGTTTTGGCGACGAAGGGCTCATCGGTCCTGCCGAACCCCGTTGAACTGGACTTGCCGAACGGATCACCGCCGGACTCTTTGGTCTGAGCTTGTGACCTCCTCCATTCTCCAGATGCATTGGCTGATGGATGACTCCATGAGCATGGGGAGGTGGTGGAGGCGCATGGTTGGTGGTTTGCTGTTGATGGAGAGTCTGTTGCAGATGCTGCTGGTGGGCTGCCAGGGCCTGTTGATGCTGCTGATGCTGGTGCTGCAAGGTGGCAGCGTGTTGCTGCAGCTGTGACTGATGCTGTGGAACCGGTGGAACGGCTTGACCGGTGGCTTTGTTGTCCTGGCTGAGCACCGGCACTTCCGGCGGCGGTGGCAACTCCTTCAGATGGATTACTGCCTCGTAGATTGGCTCCTCTTGGCGGTGCCTAACGTGGTGTAGATCGCCGGCCGTTGGCAATGGTGTTGGCAGTGAACCGTTGTTGTTGTTACCCGTGGGAATAGGCGGTGGGGGTACGGTGGGTTCCGGCAAGGATGGAATGCTGTTTTGAAAAATTAAATGGATATTTGTGTAAAAGCTTACTTTTAAAACTCAATTGAAATTTATCACAATAACTTTTATTTAAAAAAATTGGAACGATCGTAAAAATCCAGACAAGATCATAGAAAGCCCTCAACATTTTTGAGAATCAACTATTTGATTAAGTTATGTGTGTTGAAATCGTTCAAAAGGAGCCATAAAGGGGCCCAGCGAAAAGCTGAAGGCACTGGAAAAGCGAAGACGATCGAATTCACAAAGGAAGCTTTTGTAAGAAAATACTTCAAGCGCAATTTAAACCTTTTTATCCGGGTTGCGACGAGGAAGGTCAATTCTTCTGTTTGGTTCATGAAGTTTGGAAGGATGTACTTCTACAAGGTAGAAAAATCTTGCCCATCATTTTCCTCGCATGTCGTTATTTTAAGATTTTTCTAAATGAAAGTATGCTATGAAATGATTGTTTTGGGTTAAGAAAGAGTTTTCCATTATGTCATTTCGGCCATGACTTGATGGTTTAAATGGGGAGAGAAAGATCACCAGTGCAATGTTTACAAACTTTTGGAATCTTTTGTTTGCTAAGCTTATTTTCAGTTTACTATATCATTACAAACGTTAGTTAGCAATAGTATAAGATTAATGAAAATAAAAATAAGAGTTTATATACACATTTTTGAAGCTTCCATTTGGTTTCCAAATTTCATTAATTGCCCATTCTTTTCATGCGTGAATATTATTTCCATCATGTGAATACCCGATGTATTCACATTTACGTTATTGGAATATGACATGACATGATCGATGACTGATCATTTTTCTTTGAGGTAGTGATCCAAAATAAATCTCGCCTTCCTTAGAGCAAGTTCACTCGTGTTAGGGGAAAGTGGTAGAAATTTTGACACTTGTAGCACATTTTGAAAATTTTAACAAGCAAAAATGTTTTCAAGATCTTTGTACGTTGTATTTTTTTACAGTACCTACTGTTTCTATTCCAGTCGTATGCGATAAAATATAGCTATTTTTGCATCACAGCATGCGAGAATACAACACGTGTTGTAAAAACACTTGAAAACAGTTTTCGCATGGTAAAGTTATCAAAATGTGCTAAAAATGTCAAAATTTCTACCACTTTTTCCCAACACCAGTGAACTTGCTCTCATGAATGAATGAATATTTTCAAGCCTGATTGTGATCGAACGAACCAGACCTAATACCTATATTGTAATGTTATTTAAACATTTTGGAACAAAGAGAGACTAGGTAGGCTGTGGCCGAGTGAAGAGGACGAGTTTTTTTTTCTACCATAAAAAATTTAAGAAAATTTCAAAATATGGAAAATTGGCTGAACTTTTGTGATTTTGTGACCAATGAAACAACGGAAACGGGACTTTCGGAACCCCTTAGGATTAAATCAGCTTTTCTGGCGGACCGCGGACTCCTCTACATCTAGGATTGACATTCTTGATGAGCCCATTCTAATATTTTACTTTTCCATATTTGTCTGCGTTTCAGTTCTTCTATTGATGTGGGAACGGGTAGGTTTTTTTTAAATTAAACACAAACCCCACGCCATTGAAGTTTTTATTGACTCAAATTTTAATTTATAAAACTCTATAATTTCTTCAGATGTTAATTTTACTGTTTATCCCTTATTCCTTTTATACTTTTCTTGAGATGGGTTACCAAGAGCAGAGTTTTCTCAGCTTTTATAAAATCATACTGGAACTTTCGCCTGGACTAATAAACATTGTTAATTAGAAACAATTTTGATACAAGTTTGAAAATACAAATATCTACTCGTATTATTTTTGTAAATTATAATTTTTGTTCATATATTAGGTTCAGGATGATGAGAAATAGAGGAAAAATATCATATTCGTACCGGAATGGATTTGCGAAGACCGGAAATTGCAAGATATAGGAACCAGGTTAACCATTCCACAGCGGAATGTTAATGCAATGCAACATCGTTCACAATATCAGGTCCCCCTCAAATTGGTGAGCTCTTTCCATTTTTATTTATCTGTGCATGCGTGCACATTTTAAAATTTCTTACACATCAATCCTACCTGCCAAGTAGGATTTACTATAAACGCAAATAGCCCTCCCTTTACCTATCTGAAACAGCATCCTTGTTTGTAGGGTCGCTTGGATTCTCTTGCACCTGGAAAGTTAATTTCGCTGTTCAGATTATTCCTATATGATTACATTGATTTTTCACGATGTACATAATGGTACCTTACTGATTCTCAATAGCAGCACTTGAAAAGACTTTTTAACCCAAATACTCATTTTTACATCTTGTGTTGTGCTTGAATGTTGTTATCTTATTCTAGCGCCGACTTCAATCCATGAAATCCAAATATGATACATCCTCTCGTTCAATTGATTATTATATTATTCCCATTCAACTCTCATAACATTAAAGAGGCCCCCCCCCCCCCCCCCCCCTTCCATATATGTAGGTCCAGGCGGAACTAGATACCCATATATTAAACCAAACATTTACATACCCTAATGGCTTCGGAGTGGTCGGTTTGTTCCCAACAATGGTATTGTTGTTGTTGTTATTGTTCGTTCCATTTAGGAGCATCTGCTTCTGCTGGTGTACGTTGTTGTTCCGCTCGCTCGTCAGTCCCTCGATTTCCTGCTGGATCACCGATTCGAGCTCCACGTCCAGATCCTCCACCAGGTTGTCCATTTTTTCGCCGATTTCGTCGATGATGGCATTGGAGTTGGCAACCGAATTCGGCTGAACCTCGCTGAGGAACGCGAACAGATTGTCCAGATCAACGGATTCGTTACTCTGCTGGTGGGCGTGGTTTGCCGACGCCATCCCACCGCCCACTTCCCCTCTGGCACCGACGCCATTCAGCTGTGAATCGCTGCTGTTGTTGTTATTATTCAACAGATTGTTACTGCTGTTAATGGCGGCGTGCGCTTGCTGCTGGGAGTGCAGTTTCGAGTTGATCTGCTCGGCCATTTGCGACAGAGCCAGGATCTCCTGCTTGGCGACTCTGCAAAGTTAGTTCAAGGCAAGTTTAGTATGAAAGATCAAAGTGATGAAAATAGGGAAGTGCAGAACTAATATTATTCATTTGATGCAGAACAAACATCACACTAGGTTTACATATAGTTATAGTTCAGAACAAATGTAGGTATAATTATTAAGCAGGACAGGACATTGAGCGCGTGATGAACACAGAATGTAAAATTCATTAAACTAGCTATATCTATGTGCGTTACGTTACCAAAAAACTCACCCTGACCCGGAAACGCTAGCACGATGTCCGTCGCTACTTTTATATGCATGCATTTTTGGTTATTGGTGTTGATATTAAAATTTCATTGACGTTTCGAGGGAAGGTTGTTGTTAGTTAGGGAGGTGTGTGGATTTTCATTGTGTTCCAAGCAGAACAGAAGGAAGGATGCAATATTGTTTTAAATGCTTATCGAAATACTCAAAACAGCACAAACACACACAATACACGATTTGAAATCCTAAATTAAATTCCGTTCTCGTCGACTGAACTATTGTCAAGCTTTGGCACTTTTATAGTGTAGTTTTTTTTTTTTTTTTTTTGATGAATAAACTTTCTTATCTTAGAGTGGCACAATTTAGCACAAAACAGCTGTGATTACAACCGACAGTAAAATCAAAAGGAGAACCAATGTCAAGTTGGCAAAGCTGCAAAATGTTAGTTGAATTTAATTATGGGGAAAATCTGCACTCATTCCAATAAGCAACTTGAGAAAAGCAATCTAGGCAAAAAACAACTTGTGAAGTTTTTTTTCGTTTTAATCTTTTATATTCGATCTCTTTTCGTTTACTATCGAGACAAATTTGAAGATTGTTTTGATTCGTAACTTTTTTTTTTAGTTTTTAAGTGGATACTGAACTATTATGTTTAATTGTATGAAACCTGAAAAAAAATCTAAATACGAAGTAACAAACTAACAAATGTACCATTAATTTTAAATTCTAAGATATTTTTAAACATATTCTATTAATGGTTCTCGAGTCTAACGACTGACTTAATTTTTTAAGAAACTTCAAGACAAACATCAACATCTGGAGACAAAAATAGCAAACCATACCAAAAATCACTGAGCTTAAACAAAAATAACTGATTCTACATAAAACCCATAACCCAACTAACCTTTCGCTCTCTTCCAGAGCCTTCCGATCGGCTTCAGCTTGGGCTGCCTCCCTTTCCTTGCGTTCCGCCTCCATTCGTTCCCGTTTGCGCATCTCTTCTTCGACGCGTCGCATTTCACGCAATGCGGCTGCCACTTCCCTCGCGAACACCCCCCGAAGATGGCTTTGAATGACAATGGCGGCGCGTCGTTTCTTGAGAAACTCGATGCGCAGCTTCCAGCCCTTGTAGGCATGCTGGATAAGCAGCGCGGCCGCTCTCGTTTTCTTGAAGCTACGCTGCTCGCTGAACCGTTTCCAGTTTCTTTGGATGACGAGGGCTTTGGAATTTATCACCTGTTTGCGAGCGTCCTCCAGGGGCTCGTGCACTAAACTACGTAAAAATACTTTGGTTTTCCCTGTTTGCCACTCATTGGGCGGCACATTAAGCTGTCGGATCACGGCCAGCGCTTGATCCTTACTGGAGAGATTTCTGAAACGTTTTGTCAGACACTGATACCGTTGGACAAAGTCGTCGAAGGTCAAATGTACTGGAAAACCTTCTCGCCTTATCCGAATGATGTCCAGCATTCCTAAATATCTAAGCTGATCCAGCACCAGCTGATCATCGTAATCGTTTGGTAATTTTTCTGCATTTGGTTTGATGCAACGAACGTACCAGGGATTTGTGCTTTGCAGAACATCAACGAGGGCTTGCAGCTGCTGTCGAAAGGTATCGCTGACGGTCAGTTTTCCCTTGGATGTGCCTCGCGATACAGTTCCTACAGTGGAAGCCGTCTGGACCTGCTGTATCGAGAGTAAATCCTGGAAGGAGGCGATTTCCTGAACGAATGAATTTGTGCTCCGACTCATATGATCGAACAATACGTCCTGCTGCACGTCGCGGTTCTTGTCCACGAATCCCTTCACCGTGTAACTAACGTCCCCGGCATAGTGCCGGATGCCGAATTCCGACTCCCAGTGTCGTCGATCCTGGCCCTTGACATACCGAGGGTGGCTTTCGAATTCGCCGTGTAGGTTAGTCAGATAGGCCGTATCCGAGCCCTTTGGCATATGGCACTGTTCGGTGAGCAGCTTCAGGATACATCGAGGCGGTTTCTCGATCAACTCCAGACAATGTGTGTTGTCGGTGAATTGAATGTGCGAAAATTTAATCTCCTCTTGGCGGTACTGTAATGTGAAATTTTTAAATTATTATTTAGAAATCGACATTCACTAACAAATGATTACTCACAATTTCCTGCTCCAGAGCAAACACATAGTGGTTGAAGAATTTGTGCAGTTTTTCGTTCGTGTAGTTGATGCAGAGCTGCTCGAACGAATTGGTGTTGAAATTTTCGAATCCAAATATGTCGAGTACTCCTAGGAACCGCGAAGCATCCTGACCCGGGTTGATGCAAGTGTTGATGTGACTGATCAACCAGGCGAATGTTCGCGAGTACAATGCCTTCGCCATGGCATGTCTATTTTCACGCGCTTCTTGTAATTTTAGTGGAATCTCCGTGATATTTCCCCGGACGTTTATCTGGCGTTTCAACAGAACCTGCTCTAAATCTTCCCAAGCCAGCCCAAGGAGCTCCGACACGATGGCCACTATTTCCTTGTCTTCGACTGCCAGCTCACAACGTTCCCCGTCAATATCGGCAAACTTTAAATTACCTAACCATAATATGGCACTTAGCACCTTGAATATACCGTCGATCAACGGTTGCGATATCTGCAATACATTGAACGCCAATCGAAGCGCTTCGAATTTTTTAGACTCGGCCGGAACATCTATCCCGGAACTGCCCGGCGAATTCAAATACTGATAAAACCCAGCATCCTTCAGGTGCAACAGACCGGCCAGTTCCTTGTTCCTGCAACCTTCCGCAACCAGCTGATAAAGGACGTGGTAATTCCGTTCCCCCGGACTCTGGAACGTAATCCGCGACTGCTCCAGCAGATAGTCCTGGATGATGCAACCCTTGATGCACCACTTGGAGTCGAAGCAAACCTGCATGAATTTGCCGAACCGTGAGCTATTATCGTTGCGGATGGTTTTGGCATTCCCGAACGCCTCCAGGATGGTGTTCGCCTCGAGAATCTGCTGCTGCACCCAGGTCGAAACGTCGCACGTCACCGAGCACAGATACTGCAGGATGAATTTGGTGGTTTCCGTTTTGCCGGCACCGGACTCGCCCGAGATGACGCAGGACTGCGAGGAACAAGAGGGGGATTTTAGCAAGAAAATGACGATCAGAATCATTGTTTTGGAGTGTTATCGATAGTTTTGAGTCAATGAGGACGACGAACATCATTTTTTTTCTCTACATGGCGACCGTAAAAATGGTTCAAAGTTTAAACGTGATAGAGAGCACATCGGTTGCTTGATTAGCCAGCTTGGTTAAAATATCATTGTACCTTAAACTAGTGTTAAGAATTCTCAAATATCGAATATAAGTAAGAATTTTTAAGTATAAATTTCGATTTTGATTCGGTTACGTAAAGCGACATTCCAAACACATACCTGATTCCTGTCGTTATCACGTATATTTCGGTATGCAGCCTCAGCCAAAGCAAACACATGTGGCTCAAGTTGGCCCATTTTTTGGCCATGGTATTTGTAGACATATTCCTGAAAAAAAAAAACAAAACATTTGTTAAACCATAAACAATTTCCACATGGAATAAAATAGGCATGTTTAGAAAGGAAAAAAAGTTCCATAAAACTTCCACACAAGATGGAAACCGTTTGAAGAGAAAAAAAACGGAAAACTTTAATCATCCACTCAACTATATGAAGAAATAGGCTCAGCTCAACCCATAAACACCTTTTCAGGACACCGGAAAATCCCACCCCGGAAGGCGATTACCGTTGTTGATACGTCGTGAAAACAAAAAGAGAAAAAGCATTTCCTTCAACACCTAAACGGTGGCGTTTCCTTTTTGCAGTTACTGACCTAAAAACGGAGCTCCCTTTATGTTCGCTTTCAACAACAACACACCTCTTTAAAAGTCAGTTCCTCGGTAGAATGTGTCTGGGGTTGTGGTACCATTTTTTATTTGATCTAAAGTGTACCAAATTTGTTTTGATGGCAACAGAAAAAAATGAATATGATTTTCTTTAAAATAATGCTCATAAGATTTGTGAGGTGGCTTATTTTGTTGTTTTTTTTTCTCGAGCAAAGTTTCCCAACCAACTGCTCGGCGAAGGAGAAACGAGACAACTATTTGAGGTAATATTTATGTTGGCATTTAGCAAGTGGAATTTATATTGCAGGGGAGTTGGGCATGCAAAAATGTAAATGAAGAATTCATCTTTTTTTTTTTGACGGGAAGGAACATGTCGTTTTACTTGCAAAAGGAACCTACTTGAAAAATGAAAACTGTACGAATGAATTTGTCTAAATATTTTTCCAACAAGTAATCCGATCATTGTGAATAATGGGTTGAGCTATCATTCAATATTTGTTATTACATGCAAAAGTGGATGACAATCGAATAGTCGATTAAATATTCATTAGTCCATCATTAACGACAACTGGACGTTATCGTGCTTCCCGGCAAGTAGTACTCAGCCTACTAGATACCAACGATGATTCGCTGATGATTGATGTGATTTCATTACTAATAATAGGTGGGCAATGTATTTTCTGTCATGTTTCATTCTACTTTTGACACTTCGACTACACACTTCGATCGGTATTTCCCGGAACTGCTGTAGAATCCTGTTACCTTTTCAACTGACCTGACTAGAGGGTAGGTCGGAGATGATTGGATAATGATAACGTTTACAGTGTTCCTGAACAAAGTGATAATCAAAGGTATAAGATATAAGTTAGTTCAATAGAACTAAGTAAAGATGAATCACTGTTACAAATATTGTCGTTGAATCAGCTTGAAAATGTAAGGAGTGTATTTGAAAAAAAAAATGCAACACTTTATTCAGTAAATAACTTTTGAATGCCTAGATGGTAATTTATGAAATTTTCAGTGGAACTGAAACGGTAAAACGTTACAAAAATTTGCAAACGTAAACATAACTTTAAATATTAGACCTAGTTACGTTTTTTTTGTAACGTTATGTCCAGTGATATTTGAGATCGTTTCCAATGAAGGAATTTTTCGACTTTAAATTTTGGGGATCATGGGAACAAAGTTGGCCTTGCTCGAGTTCGGTTGTATATTTTTTTTGCGGTCGTGTTTTGTTTCGTGATTTTTCCAAATTTATTTGATTTCCTTCATTTTTAATGACCAAGTTTCAATAATTTTGCGGTTAATTCTTTTATGTCGGCCGAATCTTCAAGTGGAGTGCAATAAACGCAGGTCGTAATCGTGTGTGAAGTTGTTGGAGGTGGACGAATCAAAAGGACTGGTACTGCACCTTCCGAACCGGTCCAGAACCGTTTTGCCCCCAAAGTGCTGTTGGGTTGCAGGAGTACTCTGGACTGATTTAAAATCTTCCTGTTTTCCCTGCTTTTAATTTTCGTTTGTTCTAAGTATCGTTTGAAATTCGTTTAATAAAACATTTTTCTACGTCTCGGTGGTCGAGGGGTTAGCGTGGTAAGACGGTAGTCGCTGGTCCATTGATGGCATGGGTTCGATTCCCATCTCGGTACTGGGTGTTAAAGGTGTTAATCTTAAGTTGTCCACGTCATGTATTCAGTCTGTAAAGCCTAAATCGGCTAAGACGGTGTATGTCTTTTAAAAAAGATTTTTTTCTCCTTTTTTTGCCTCGTTTTACCATCTTCACGGCATTCGCGACTTTATATAAACGTTGCAGTTGGTGGACAGTATTGAAAAACTTATCCGATACAACTGTATTCGATGTTTGCTTTTGGGCTCGAACTCGCGGACATCGGCTCAGGAGACAACAGACTTGCCAACTGAGCTATATCACAAGCCCAGTAGGTCAAATACTTGAAAATGCGTTGATGTGTAGAAATTTGGTAATTTTTCTACAATAACATACAGTTTTAAATTGCCCAAATATTACTACATCGTAATACGATTTTAAACTTTTAATATTGGAAAAAATTTGGTGGAAAAAAAATCAGTGCGCTCAATAAACCGCTAAGCATACGAAATATTTTAAAAAACCTTTTTATCGAATATATGCTCCCATACTAGAATGAGTATATGGTTTTATTTCTCTTGTTTGTCGTTTTCCAAGTTTATTTAAATTTGTCAATCTGGTCATTTTTGTGATTTTTAATGTTTTTTTTTAATTTTTCAATCAATTGTTAATTTTGTCATTTTTGTCATTTTTGTTTTTCTTTGTCAATTTTGTTTTATTTTTTCTGTTTTGTTTTTTTTTTGCATTTTTTCAATAGTTTTTGACATTTACTTTCTTGTTTTTTTTTTGTATCCGTCCGTCGTCCTTAAAGACATTAAAAGCGCAGATTGCGCATATTGTTTTCTGTTTATTTTTCCATATTTTTACTTATTAAAAGTTGATATCACAATCGTCAACCATAGGGTAAACAAAACTGGAAAACATTATATTTAATTTTTGACAGATTCAGCAATTCTCACCTTCACAGTATGCATAGGTAAATGTATCCGCATGGAAATGGAATTCTTTTTTATTCACATGTTTTATTTTGTTTGTAAACACCAACACACCGTTCCAGTCAATCATCATGTCACCCGCGTTTGTTATGTAAACAACGAAAACTAAAAACACCTCTCGAAGAGGAAGCTCCATATCGTCTTCGTTTGTCGTCCTCAATCGGGCATTTTTGTTGTGTTTGTTTTTTTTCTCCTTTTTTGCTCTATGCTTTCCACGCAATAAATTTAAAAGCATGGCTTAAACATATCTACATAATTTGAGCTGGGCTAGCTTAGGGCGATGTTACTGCTATTGAGCAATCATCATGATCCGTCGTGTGCTAGGAAGCGAGCACGTGGTGTGTGGGTGATGAATTGGTACCCCGTTTCAACATTCCTGAATTTCTTCTCTCTGTCATCATTTTAGGATCGCTGCTGGGTTGAAAAGGAATTCAAGAAAAGAGAAGCGATATCGGATTACCCGATCAGAGATGGACAAGAATGCCACCACCAGGCTTTCGATATGTAATCGGTTGTCTGACATGTGGTTTTATGTTCGTTTGCTCGTTGTTTGGTTGATAAGGAATTTGGAAAGCATATTCAATTGCCACCAGATGATCGCCGGTTTTTGGTAAGGGTACACTCGGAATTTTCGAGGAATGATAACTTTTTCTAGAAGGTCACGATTAACAAATCTTTCTTTCCCATTATCAGGTAGCCTGAAAGAGGGCATCATTCCCTGTCTTCGAGACCGGCCAGTAATGTTGATTTGGACCTCTAGACACCCGCAGCCCGGTCAACTAACTCCTCAACATCGAATGCTAATTGTGGGAAACGCAGCCATCCGGAAAGTAAACCATGTGCATCGAAGCGTTTCCAGAATCTCTTCAAGACGGAGCTACGCTAACAGAAAGAAAGAGATGAAAACACAAACCCTAACAAATGGGAGAAGCGAATTCACTTGGGAACAGTCTTTAGGATATCACCGTAAAATCAAGGTGATGTTTGAATATTTAATAAAAGAAGGGAGACATTTTTATGACCGTGTGGCCGGCCATTCTGGATGTTAACTATTCACCACATACTGGATCCACGTGAGAGCCTCCCAGTTCTTTGTTCTAAGTAGGTACGTAATGGCAAATCGGGATGGAATGGAAACTTCGTGAGGATGAAAACTCGAAGGAAAATGGCAAAAAATGCTACCATAAATGTTTTGTGCTGTGAGCAGCCGTAAATTCTAGTTTTCTTTTACGGTTGCTTGTTACTTCAATGTCTATTTGCATAGGACCAATAGAATTCTCGAATAGGCGTTTGAGAAAGAACTAAATGTAATGCTGTCCCCTGGTCGTGCGAAAAATGTCAATTGTGGGGGCAAAATTGATGGTATCGTAAAAAGATTTTTCTTCAGAATTAAAAGCTTAAAACGCCATATGTTGAACAAAAGTGGATCCATTTTTTTTTTCACTTCCAACGTTTCTCTGAAATTTTCCCATCACTTCTGAAAATTGTGCAAAAATGTAAATGTAAATGTTTATCAATGATTAAAGTGTCAGAAAAAACTAAACATAACAAAGTTTACAAAATGTTCAAAAGACCACAAAAATGGCACGCATCACAAAAATGTAAAAAATTAAAAAATCACCAAAACATCGAATTTTACAAAAATAAATATAAAAAAACCAGAAACATGACAAAAATTTGAAAATATTAGAAATTACGGAATAACAAAAAAGTCAGTAATAACAGAAGTGAAAAAAAATTGAAATATTTCTTCAAAAGCCAACGGTTTTCCAAAAAAAACAGCCCTATTCCAAAAAGATCGAAGATTGAACTGCAGGCCAAGGTTTCCGAAATCACAGAAAAATCTGTATTATCAAAGAATTTTAAGCAAAATTTTGTCACAGAATCTGTGTCACAGATCACAGAACTTTTAAAATTTTCACAGAATTCACAGATTTTCTTAATTTGGTACAGATTTCCTAAATTATAAATTTTCATCATACTTTCGACTTTTTATTCGATCTGCTTTACTGAAGCTGTTGTAGCCCAGTTTTTCATAGGGAAATTGGCAGAAATTTTAGCTTACCCTTCAGCAGGAAATTTCTTCCGTACAAACATATATTGAGGCTTAAAAATATGTTTTGCTGTTTCGCTAGAACAAATGGGCAAAAATTCCATGCTAGATTGAACTTCGTTGAGCGGCCCCTTGAAATTGACCAAATCAACTGAAATTAAAAAAAAATCTGAAAAATCATTTTTTTCATGGGTAGTCTGTTTTTCACTAATCACTCATCACTAATCGTACTTTCATAGCCAGATCTTATGTCTGAGTGACTCATACTGAGTCCCAAAAAATAATGAAATGTGTCTTTCTCTTTTGTTTGTTCAAGTTTTTAATCATTTTAACACAAAAACTTTGAAGTTATCAAAAACATAAAGTGGACCACCAGTTTCAAATTAACAGTGTCGTTGGAAGCATGCTTAGAAAAACCTCCTTGATGAAGAAACCATGCGTAATGTAAAAGTAGCTTCGCCAATCGATAGGACTATTCTAAGTGGCTGGAAATGGCAAAACTTAAGAATAGAAGCATTTTGAAGAATTGATGTATAAATAAAAGAATTGGAAATGGTTAAGCTATTATATTGCTTCCTTGAACTGTGTTCAATCATTTCTGGTCATCGCCACTACCTATATTCCACATTCATATAAGTGAATGTTTCAAAGTATGAATATTTCAATTTGAAGACACAACTACAAACTTATGAAATCAAGCTTCTTCGAAACCCAATTGAAAAATCACACTTCAGTCTTGTAAGTTTTCTACTTAGAACCTTCAATAAAGTTTCGTAGTGGATACATTACACAATTTTTTTACAGGACATTTGCTGTAATAATAAATAAATCTTCGTTAACTTTCAAGGAAAACAATTTAAAATTACAGGTTTTCTTAATTACAGGTGATTTATTTTAAAGGTTGCAGTTTTCAGTGACACATAATAGTCTAAATTTTTTTCTGTGTAATATGGACTTGAACTGGAAAGAAGCTTGTGCTCAAACTTTTCACTATAACCGATTCCGACACTATAACGACCATTCCTTGTGTCAAGCCCACTTTCCTACGTAGCACATCGCGTTTTTTATTTTTCCAAATCACAGCAGGCTACATAGTTTAGACAACCGACTATGAAAAGATTAAAACATCCTATCCAAAATCCTTATTCCAACCACACAGCACAAATTGCTTTATTCACTCCTAGTACTAATATATTTTTTTTAATTAAAAATTGTCTTCTAATTTTCAACCACAGAACTAAAAAGGGAAGCTCCAACCAGAGTTTCCTCTACAATTTTTGGGGTCCGGTTCCCGGCAGAGCTCCAGAAAGTACTAATTAAACACCAGAGAAGCGCTAAAAATTCTCTTTCCAGCTGCTCATGATTAACTGAATTCTAGTCTTTTCAGCCATATCTCGATTTATTCCTTGAAAACACTCTCTTATTTATCACTCAAAATCCCGAAAATTACCACGAGCGAAAAAACGCGTGCGTTTGTCGTGGCTCAACGCCTTCTTCTTTGCACTGAAAGGTTTAAGCTGCAAACTTTCCTATTTTTCGGTTTCAAATTTCACTTAGAACCCTTTTATCATATCATGTCATTTCAGTGAAAAAATAAAGCAGATTAATAAAGCTTAAAAGTCCAAATCGTGGGTGCATTAGAAGAAAATCTCGTTAAAAACCATAAAATCCTGAATACAGCCAGCTTTAAAATCCGTTTGATTATGGTTTTCCATCAATCTTGACCCTTCTGGGTAGCAATTGTGATGTACGAGGAGGATCATTTTTCCGGTCATCTTTTGATTCTCTCCGAGTGTTGATATGATTTTATTTATTTTTTTCGCTCCACTTATTGGTACGGCTTTAGACCATCCCGATCAGTGAGTGTTTTCACTACGAGTAAGATGACCGAGATCCAAGACCGAAAATGAGGAATTTCAAATGATTTAAAACAGTTTTCATTTTGAGATTAATGTACTGTTTTTTGCAAAAGTGATTTTCACACACAAAATTCAGACCAACTATATTTTAAGGTTGTTTAGCTACCGATCTTTATCTTCCAACATCTTTCTCCCAGTTCTACAATATCATTCTGGATTCCGATGCAGGATTCCGACCGGCGAATCAATGGAACGTACATGAGATAATGGCGCTTGCTCGTTAGGAACAATTAGACTAACGAGCGTTGCATGATTTTAATTCGTTTTAAAGGAAATTTATTGCATTAAATCTCGTTGATGCATTTGGTTTTTCTCTGAGGATGAATCAGTATTTTTAGATGTTTTAATTGAAATGTTTGAAATTTGAAAGGTTAAAAATCTTGCGTCACATAAAAAGATCAACAACCGAAAGTGTTGCAACCGTCAGCTGCTGGTCCAATGTTCGTTTGGGTCGAAAACTTTTCATCCCACGTGAATGTATCGGCAAAATATGGGTCAAACGCCAGATGCTCACCACAGATTTGGCTGCTCGCTGTCTACCGTCTGGCTAGCTGAGCTAGCTAGAGTATTGAACTCCTCAACTCTTCTGGATGGATGAAATAGATGGATAACGCTGGCTGCCGATCGAAAGTGAAACTAAACGATGATTAGCAGTTCTTCTTTTGAAGTTTCACAGAGGGAGGGATTGGGGATGCCTCTTCGCGTTTGCTCCTAATCCAACTTTTATGACTGGTGGTGGCCAAATTTATGTGTAGGTACTACACCTCCCTTCCTCAGCACTCTACCCATCAAGCTGCTAACCTTTTAAGAGGATTTGGTTTAAGCACGTACAAAGTGCGATTGCTCCACTGAAATGTGATTGATCGGAAACACCGCGGGAACTGTATCTTTTTGCCTAGTAGGTATGTTTGTTGCCTTTTCATACTTGCTTCATCTCAATCGAAAATCAAACATTTGAAGCTTAGTCCAGGGTTCGGCATTTCGCTTTCATCGATAGTTCAGCGCAAAAAGATTGGTGGTTGATGTGAAGCTGAATGGACGATATGATTGGTTCATTGAAAGTTAAGTTTATAAAAGTGAAAATCTACTGCACAACAGAGCGAAGCTGTCGAAAAAAATGTATCAACAATTAGTAGCCGTTGTTTGGTGTTGTAGGTAAGTGAACTGAGGCGATTTATCTTGCTTTGATCTGCGATTTTATTTTTCAACACCTTGCTAAAACAAATGGCAACCAGTCAGTCAGTTAGTCAGGGCTGAGTTCGGTAAACATGTGGTGATTATCGGAGCCATCAATCGCAGCAAAACTTTGAATCAATAATATGGGAAACATTTTGTTTGTTACCCACGCGCAGCACTTTATTTCCGTTTCAGCCTTCCAGGCTCAAACAAATAAATAATCAACCACTTTTTGATTCCAAGTGAAAATATTGATTTACATCGGCTATCACAGGGGCGTTAATTTTTGGCCAGATCCATCAAATAGATTTTCATTCCAATTGATGAACTTCAACATATGGCTGTGAGTTAGGAATTTGACTGTTTCTATTTAAATTCCTGTGTAAACCTAAAGTGATTTGTTGAGTGACATAATTTGAAATCTTTTTTCATGGACACAGAGATAATTCTATCTTTATATATGAGGAGCTTAGAGCAAACGGACATAATGCCTATGCTTATGCTTATGATACATACACAGCCAGATCTTGGCAGCATCCCGGTGAGAAGTAGATTTATTTCTCATCTTAACTGGGCCGGGCCCACTGTGCAGTATTGGACGCAGAGACAACTGAAACATAAGCAGGAAGAAACCTGGACAACAGAACCATACGTTTGCATGATTATAAAATGTTTGAAATATTCTCGTTGGAAGCACATTTTCCAAAATTTACTGTTGACCCTTAGGAGTTCGTGCTTTTATGGGTGGAAATGAGATTTTTCTGCACCGAAATCCAAAACAATACAGTATAGATTCAAACGTTTTACGAAAATAACTTTAAAACCATTAGAGTTTTTTCCTCTCTTTAATATTTCACTCAAAACTGTTTCTGATTAGCATTAAGTACATGGATTGTCTTCTGGAGCGTCAACTATTCCAACATGGTGATTTAATGCGATGGCAAATATCGAGTCAAGAAAATTTTTAAAATCCATATCAAGCTAAAATGAATACTTTGCATGATGTTAAAATGAAAGATTTGAACATATTAACATAAGCAGAATATTTATAATTTCTTCGAAAAAAAGAGCTTATAAAATAACAAAGTAATGGGAAATGAATGTTCTTGAAATTATCAATCTTTTTATGAAATTCCCCAGATTTAGCTAATCCTTTCTAAAATTCAGAAATATAAGGTTAAAATCGACTAACATTCAAAAATTATTCTCCTGACAACTGGTAGAATTTTCAAAATTCATGGCATCATGGCATGTCTTCAGAATCATAATTCTGCATTCAGAATAATCTCATTTCATGTCACATGTGATTCTTCAGTATTGTGCGTCCAATTAAATGAAAAATGAAATTCTATAGGACATTGTAGATTATTTATTCATCAATTAGGGCTTGTGATATAGCTCAGTTGGCAAGTCTGTTGTCTCCTGAGCCGATGTCCGCGAGTTCGAGCCCAAGAGTAAACATCGAACACAGTTGTACCGGATGAGTTTTTCAATAACGATCCGCCAACTGCATCGTTGATAAAGTCGCGAATGCAATAAAGATGGTAAAACGACTATAATCGAAACAAAAAAAAATTCATCAATGCTTGCTCAAGCTTAGATTACTGGTAAAAAAACTGTAGTTTGAACAGTATAAATCTGTAATAATATGGGATTTTGTAAACCTTCACCGAAAATTCGTGACAAATACAAAAACATTTTAACTGGCAAAATCAGTTCAAGAATAGGTTTAAGTTTTGAAACAAAAATTAATATAAATAAATCAACAATGATTAATTCTAAATCAAAAATGAAATAAAATTATGTCCATTACTGAAACTTCGTTCTAAATTTGTATGCTTTTGGTAGATATCAGCTAAAGCCATCACACTTGAAATTTTAAGTGTGTTAAGACACTCAAAGGTTGATTTTTTTTAATGTAAAATGTACATATTACTCAATTATTTAAAAAAAACTGCATCGGGATGATTTTAGATATTGATTACAAGTACTAAGCCCGTGATTAAGTTTTCAAATACATTTTCAGAAATGGAATTTTTAATCATTCTAAATGCTGATTCGAGTTTGAAAAGCTGTCAAACTTCAATTTGTAAGTTAAATTCTTAGTTTTGGAATTTTGTATTTAAATTTCATGTGCTACATTTTCACTTTCCAACGAGTTATTTATTAAGTAAGCTTTTCAGATTTTTTTTTCTGTACGTATCCAGGCCAGGTAAATCCGGACATTTGATTTCTACATTTTAAACCCCAATCTGTATAAGTTTAGGGCAAATCCAGCCAAAATCTAGGTATTTCCGATTAAAAAAGACAAGAAAAAGCTGAAAAATAAACACAGGATTAATTTTACCAAGGTACATCAGCGGCGTTCAAATCTTATCTCAAAATTCTCAAAACTGCATACGCAATTATTTCGTTAACCCTCATCCGTCCTATAAATTTTTACCCGTTACAGTCCCTGGAGTGTCAATTTGACACTCCTGACTAATACCAATATATCTCTCTTCTCCTTCAACCCTTCTGTTTTTCGTTATTCAAAGTCTAAGAAAAAAATCCGGAAAACCATACTTCGGACAAAACTGTAGATCATCTACGAAATGCTCAAATAAAATTTCTCTTAGTATCCAAGAGAGTTTAAGTTAAAAGCTATACGTTGCACATAACGATATACTTTTTTGAATTTTTTTAAAGACCATGACCACAAAAAAAAAGTTAAAAAGTGGTCTAAAACCGTACTTTCCAATCATTGAATCGTCAAAATTGTTTAAGTCAAACCAGATAAATTTTGAAAATAAAGAATCGAAAATTTTACGTAATTTGGCACATTTTTGCATTTTTAGATTTTCAAAATACGAAACACAGAATTTTAAACAAATTTTCAAAGGTAGCTGTTTTTTCAGCCTCTAGTAAATTTTCAATTTCTCAGATTTTTCTTGCACTTAAATCCAACTTTGCACTGAATTTCGAGTATATTAACGCGAGATTTTCAAAATGAATTTATATTCACCAGAAAGAAAATTTCATATCCATTCTAGTGGTGTATTTAATTACATTAGCGCTGCGAAACTTTTCTTGTTCACGAACGGCCCGGAATGCATTTCACACTAACATATGGCTTGCCAAACCATTGTCTTTTTACCGAATTTTTCGGTAAAAATTGATGTCTCCATCTCGTCAATATTTGGGCCATCCCGAACAGTGTAATAAAAAAAACAAACACACACATAGGATATTAGTGAAACTTCATGTTTCTTCGAAGAGATCTAATTTACTTAACTCTAATGCGTACATCATTCAAGGATCTTACAAATGCTAAAAACTACCAGCACACAGAAAGAGTACTATATATTCGATCTCATGACCTCTGGCTTAGAAGACCTGAACGTTATCCTCTAGGCCACGGTCGGCGGCTAAATACTGATCACCGGAAGCCTGCTGTAATCAAACTTGCTATTGGTTTCGTCGTCGATGGTAACGCAGTTGATTATATAATAATCATATAGAGCTCTTGGTTTGACACAAGCAGCTTGTTTTTGACTCGGCTTTCGCTTCTTCTGCTTCTTATATGTCTTTAGACCCAATCTTACCTTGGCACGCTGAACAGTGCAGATAGGGGTTCGCGTTTTTGGCCACATTCTGAACTGAGCCAGTCGTCCTACTAGCGTAAGCACGCATGACTTTCCGGTTCAATGTTTTGTCCACCGGACTTGGTTTCTGCCCAGATTTTTTGTTGTCCACGAACCTGCTTCTCTCTCCACTCTTTCGAATCGAATTTCAGACCGCTTTAATGCTTACTTCTTCCATTTTTGCCAACTGACTCAGCGTAATGATAGTACGCCATTTGTGCACGATATTTTTGCACTTTTCCTGGGAAATGCTTCTTTCCTTGATCCGATCTGGCCCAGATTTGGCAGGAGATATTGTACTAGGGCTAGGATCAATTTTGGCCAGGAGCGCAAAACAATTCATAGGTCTGAATTGCCCATACAAATTCGGGGCAGTCTAGTCCGCAACAAATCTAAACGGGTTAACTCAAAAATTAAACATACTTTTCTGCAAAAATCGAACCAAATACAGTAAATTTGAAATTATATTTAGTATCAAAGATACTAAATTGGAACGAAAAAACTCCTGAAATCAAAAAAATGAAGTTTGGAAAGATAAGAAGAATAAGCCCTTTGTTGCTCGTTTATTTTAATCTCAGGCACTATATTAGTTCCAGATATTTGATCAATCCGTGATGAGCCGCTTGAAGCATCACTTTCCATTAGCCCAATTATAATAATGTGCATGCTCGAGCACCTCCTCTTCAGCAAGAGTAAGTATCATCGACGAGCCGACGAGCTGCAATAAAAACTACCAAATCATAAAGTCCTAATTTTTATAACCATCACTCGACCGGCCGACACGGCAGTGGCGGCAATTTTATTTTGTTTTATTTCACTTTATTTTGTTCACCCGTCGACTTCGTCGTTCCCCGGAGTAGAGCTCCAACATATTTAGTTTCTTTACAAATTTATAGCACCGCTTCCCGGGCGAACATAAATCACTTCTCCAAACATAATAACAGCATACTGTCTGTCTGAACTGAACTGAAGCCGCTAACATCAGCGCATAGCGACGACAGCACATATCGTAAGCATGAATATTGGCATTACCTACTCTACACAAACGGCCAAATGGTTCAGAGCGGAACTTCCGAAAGGGCCGAAAGAATACGGGTTCGGGATCACAGAGGCTGAACGTGTCAACAAACGACAAGCTGTGGCCGCACTCCATCAGCGCGCAAAACAGCACGCGAGCCACAACATAGCACAACATCACAAAAAAAAACAAAAGAATGTTTTATGCATCTCCACATACTTTGTTTTACTTCTTTTTGTTTTTGTTTTTTTGGTCGCCATGATTCAAACGATGCAGTTCCATTGCAGCATCCCAACTGCTAAAATTGTACCACCACGACCACAAACGATCCGTATCGCTTTTGGAACTATAAAAAGAATGTGGATGTTTTTTTTTGTTCGGAAAAGCGAAAACCGAGAAAACGTTATGTTGCTAAGCGTGGATTGAGTTGTTTTTTTTTTTTGCTATTTAGTCATTTAAGCCAACCAAAAATATTTCGGAACAAATCAATTAAACATTCTTAACCATCACTTACCTGTGTGTAGCAGTCAATCTCCTTGTACGGATTTACAGCAACCAGAATAGAACCGGTGTAGGTCTGATGAGGCCGAGTTAGACTGTGAGTTAAGGAAATTTTTGGAGCTCAGATTCTATTTAGAAAATATTCCAACTATAAATACCGTGTAAAAATTCATGCCATTTAATCTAAGCTATCTCTCCCCATCTGAAAGTCACGTGATGAAGTTCCCCGAAAAAGAGACTGACTCATCGCCACTTAAGCCACCTTCCGAGGCTTAAAAATTTCTATACTATGCAACATTAGCCATAAAAACCTAGATTCTGATGCTGCAATTTATCTCTTCAAGCATCATTCGTCATACTTCGCGTTTCACATAGCGTATAAAACAGATAATGGCACCCCGCATCTTCTTTCCGTAGAACCTCCTTCAGGAATCCGCTTAAAGCCGTCGATCGACGTCTCGCTCATATTGGAGTCCGGAATTCCCCCGTCAACCATCATCTAAATGGCCTCGTCAAACTCAATCTATGATGCGCTTATAATAAACCGAATACAACCTTCGAATTGCATCGTCGTCGTCGTCGTGCGACTTAAAACAGGATGGTCGCCATTCATCATCGCCATCATCAGCGTCAGCATCACAGTCAAGAATGTAGCTATGTTTTATGATAGATTCTTGGTGGCATTTAAAAACTCGACGATTGCGTTATCGTATCGTCTTGCCCTTATGCTGTTTATGATCGTTTGGCGAGACCGAGCGAATGTGTGCCAGCCAGATTGCTGTAAAAAGTAGATATTACCCTAAATTTTCGTTCTATCTTTGCTCGTGCTTTCCCTCTTAAGAGAAGAATTATTTGCTCCCCTTCAAATTTCTAAAAAATATCAATGAAAATGACATTTATGAAAACATTAGTCATCAACCTAAAAGCATCAAAAAATCGTTTGGATCGAGAAAAGCCAAAAAAAACGAAAAATTTTAAATCATTTTTGTCATTGATTTATAATATTCTTGTCATTTATGTCATGTCAAATTTGTCATTTTTGTCATTTTTGTCATTTTTGTCATTTTTGTCATTTTTGTCATTTTTGTCATTTTTGTCATTTTTGTCATTTTTGTCATTTTTGTCATTTTTGTCATTTTTGTCATTTTTGTCATTTTTGTCATTTTTGTCATTCTTGTCATTTTTGTCATTTTTGTCATTTTTGTCATTTTTGTAATTTTTGTCAATTTTGTCATTTTTGTCATTTTTGTCATTTTTGTCATTTTTGTCATTATTGACATTTTTGACATTTTAGTCATTTTTGTCATTTTTGTCATTTTTGTCATTTTTATCATTTTTGTCATTTTTGTCATTTTTGTCATTTTTGTCATTTTTGTCATTTTTGTCATTTTTGTCATTTTTGTCATTTTTGTCATTTTTGTCATTTTTGTCATTTTTGTCATTTTTGTCATTTTTGTCATTTTTGTCATTTTTGTCATTTTTGTCATTTTTGTCATTTTTGTCATTTTTGTCATTTTTGTCATTTTTGTCATTTTTGTCATTTTTGTCATTTTTGTCATTTTTGTCATTTTTGTCATTTTTGTCCTTTTTTGTAATTTTTGTCATTTTTGTCATTTTTGTCATTTTTGTCATTTTTGTCATTTTTGTCATTTTTGTCATTTTTGTCATTTTTGTCATTTTTGTCATTTTTGTCATTTTTGTCATTTTTGTCATTTTTGTCATTTTTGTCATTTTTGTCATTTTTGTCATTTTTGTCAGTTTTGTCATTTTTGTAATTTTTGTCATTTTTGTTCTTTTTGTCATTTATGTCCTTTTTATCATTTTTGTCATTTTTGTAATTTTTGTAATTTTTGTCATTTTTGTCATTTTTGTCATTTTTGTCATTTTTGTCATTTCTGTCATTTTTGTCATTTTTGTCATTTTTGTCATTTTTGTCATTATTGTCATTTTTGTCATTTTTGTCATTTTTGTCATTTTTGTCATTTTTGTCATTTTTGTCATTTTTGTCATTTTTGTCATTTTTGTCATTTTTGTCATTTTTGTCATTTTTGTCATTTTTGTCATTTTTGTCATTTTTGTCATTTTTGTCATTTTTGTCATTTTTGTCATTTTTGTCATTTTTGTCATTTTTGTCATTTTTGTCATTTTTGTCATTTTTGTCATTTTTGTCATTTTTTTCATTTTTGTCATTTTTGTCATTTTTGTCATTTTTGTCATTTTTGTCATTTTTGTGATTTTTGTCATTTTTGTCATTTTTGTCATTTTTGTCATTTTTGTCATTTTTGTCATTTTTGTCATTTTTGTCATTTTTGTCATTTTTGTCATTTTTGTCATTTTTGTCATTTTTGTCATTTTTGTCATTTTTGTCATTTTTGTCATTTTTGTCATTTTTGTCATTTTTGTCATTTTTGTCATTTTTGTCATTTTTGTCATTTTTGTCATTTTTGTCATTTTTGTCATTTTTGTCATTTTTGTCATTTTTGTCATTTTTGTCATTTTTGTCATTTTTGTCATTTTTGTCATTTTTGTCATTTTTGTCATTTTTGTCATTTTTGTCATTTTTGTCATTTTTGTCATTTTTGTCATTTTTGTCATTTTTGTCATTTTTGTCATTTTTGTCATTTTTGTCATTTTTGTCATTTTTGTCATTTTTGTCATTTTTGTCATTTTTGTCATTTTTGTCATTTTTGTCATTTTTGTCATTTTTGTCATTTTTGTCATTTTTGTCATTTTTGTCATTTTTGTCATTTTTGTCATTTTTGTCATTTTTGTCATTTTTGTCATTTTTGTCATTTTTGTCATTTTTGTCATTTTTGTCATTTTTGTCATTTTTGTCATTTTTGTCATTTTTGTCATTTTTGTCATTTTTGTCATTTTTGTCATTTTTGTCATTTTTGTCATTTTTGTCATTTTTGTCATTTTTGTTATTTTTGTCATTTTTGTCATTTTTGTCATTTTTGTCATTTTTGTCATTTTTGTCATTTTTGTCATTTTTGTCATTTTTGTCATTTTTGTCATTTTTGTCATTTTTGTCATTTTTGTCATTTTTGTCATTTTTGTCATTTTTGTCATTTTTGTCATTTTTGTCATTTTTGTCATTTTTGTCATTTTTGTCATTTTTGTCATTTTTGTCATTTTTGTCATTTTTGTCATTTTTGTCATTTTTGTCATTTTTGTTCTTTTTGTCATTTATGTCCTTTTTATCATTTTTGTCATTTTTGTCATTTTTGTAATTTTTGTAATTTTTGTCATTTTTGTCATTTTTGTCATTTTTGTCATTTTTGTCATTTTTGTCATTTTTGTCATTTTTGTCATTTTTGTCATTTTTGTCATTTTTGTCATTTTTGTCATTTTTGTCATTTTTGTCATTTTTGTAATTTTTGTCATTTTTGTCATTTTTGTCATTTTTGTCATTTTTGTCATTTTTGTCATTTTTGTCATTTTTGTCATTTTTGTCATTTTTGTCATTTTTGTCATTTTTGTCATTTTTGTCATTTTTGTCATTTTTGTCATTTTTGTCATTTTTGTCATTTTTGTCATTTTTGTCATTTTTGTCATTTTTGTCATTTTTGTCATTTTTGTCATTTTTGTCATTTTTGTCATTTTTGTCATTTTTGTCATTTTTGTCATTTTTGTCATTTTTGTCATTTTTGTCATTTTTGTCATTTTTGTCATTTTTGTCATTTTTGTCATTTTTGTCATTTTTGTCATTTTTGTCATTTTTGTCATTTTTGTCATTTTTGTCATTTTTGTCATTTTTGTCATTTTTGTCATTTTTGTCATTTTTGTCATTTTTGTCATTTTTGTCATTTTTGTCATTTTTGTCATTTTTGTCATTTTTGTCATTTTTGTCATTTTTGTCATTTTTGTCATTTTTGTCATTTTTGTCATTTTTGTCATTTTTGTCATTTTTGTCATTTTGTCATTTTTGTCAATTTTGTCATTTTTGTCATTTTTGTCATTTTTGTCATTTTTGTCATTTTTGTCATTTTTGTCATTTTTGTCATTTTTGTCATTTTTGTCATTTTTGTCATTTTTGTCATTTTTGTCATTTTTGTCATTTTTGTCATTTTTGTCATTTTTGTCATTTTTGTCATTTTTGTCATTTTTGTCATTTTTGTCATTTTTGTCATTTTTGTCATTTTTGTCATTTTTGTCATTTTTGTCATTTTTGTCATTTTTGTCATTTTTTTCATTTTTGTCAAATTTTTTTATCATTTTTGCCCTTCTTATTATGTTGTCATTTTTGACAATTTGAAAATTTCTGTCTTCTTCTTATTTTGTTCTTTTCTATTTGGCTTCAAAATGCTTATTCCAAATCAGTGACCTGATTTGTTTTGATTTTTGTTTTCCCTATTTTCAATGACAAGTTTGTCTCGAAAATTTTCTAAATAATCAAAATGCGTGTAACAGTGTTGCGATTTTCGTGCGTTTTTTTCTGCTCATTGTTTGTAAACCCCTGCAAAAACGGCGGTTCGAAGTGATATTAAAAGGTTTACACGATTTTATTTTATTTCAGATAAGTTTCGAATAACAACAATAAGAACGCAGGCAAAATAATGGAAGCCATCCGTTGTTTATCAATCATCATCACGCAGTTGTTAGAGAGTAGAAATTGGAAGTAATTTTTTAATTAACACATCTCTTTAACTTCACCCGATCGATCGGCTCTTCTTTTGTCGGTAAAATATTGCGCGGTGTTGATTTCATTTGTGAACGAATATGGGGCGGGGGAGCAAAATGAAAAAAATGCGAACATACATATGGGCATTCCGCCAACAAGTGCACTTGACTCGCTCGTTCGCTCTAACGAGATAAGACACCATAATGAGTGATAAGTGCGTGTGAGCATTTTTCTTTGTGCATTTGTTTGCATTTGTTGCTGCTCTCTGTTGCTGTTGTTTGTTGTTTGATTCCGCATTGATTCGGCTTTCTTTGAAATGCCAATTGATCGCGATTAATCACGATGATGATCATTTTATAGCAAACGAACCCGGATAAACAATCACAACCATTTTTTACGACTTAGATTGAGCCGATTGTGGAGGCGATCTAGCGTTACACCGCAATTGGGGATAATGTTTCTCACGTCTCGTTTCGTTGTCCCGACCCCGAGCTCTGATCTGAGTTGGAACAGTCATGGGAACAAAGTGGTGTCGTAAAAAATCACATCTCATCAAATTGCCTCAACACGAACTCTCCGGGGAAAACGTACCCAATTACATACCCAACTTCATGTAGGTCATCAGTTTTCGTTACAACAGTGGGTGTCCAAGTGTGGCAAAAATAATATCGCTATATTTGCTAACAATTTAAAAGAATTCATTACAAGGCGACTTATTCCCAGTGTGTCGACCTTCTTCCATGCAACTGGAATCGGAGATCTTTCTGGGCAAAACTGCGTCAATCGTAACGCTTGTTCGGAACATATCAAACACTTTAAACCAAGTGTAATATATCAAGATGTAAAGCAATTTATAAGTGGCAATTTATGTGCGACCATCCTCTCGGTTTGTGATCAGCTGGCCTGTTGCTGCTGCTGCTGGCCGAATTTAAATTTGTCACGGAAACAATGAAACCGATTATATGGGTCATAAATTGCAACAGCCAGTCGCTCTTCAGTAGTTTCGTCAGCTTCTTTTTCTGCTCCCCCTAACTATTTACTCATCAGCAGCCACTTGGTGTCACAATTATGCTTATTATGGAACACTACAAACGACATGGCTCAGTTACTGATTATGAAACTGCGAGAAGTAGAAAAAAAAACTTAGCTACAAATCTTAAACTGAAAGAGAGCATTCAGGAGGTTTTTGTTCATTTCGCATGCAATTTGCTCTTGAAAAAGGGTTTACAGAACGGCTGTATGCAAACACGTGCTCAAGTGAATTGTTTTATTTTCCGAGCGAGTGGTGGCGTGGGGTAGAATTGCTCAGCATCACCTACAGCCCTTCTCTTTCGGCACCGCTTTTTGCAGTTGGAATTATTTTGCTTAAATAGTCACCAGTCACAAAGTGGGCAGATTCATACATCATAAGCAGGAAATCGACCAAGAGAAAAAAAAATAATTTGGCGTTTGCAATCAACATAACATAATATATTATTTCGAATTGTAGAAAACAAAAAAAACCCTCAACTTATACTGGAAGATGTTTCACCATCGTGTTTTATAGATTCCAGCAATGTAAAAATTAAACGTTAAAAATAACAAGAATCATCAGTAAAATTTTAGGAACATTAAAGGGTGGTGCTTTTTTGCTTGTTGAGAAGTAGGCAATGACTTTTGCTAATCGAACGCGTTTTTCTTTCCTTCCGCGGAAATATTACAAAATTATTAATTTCATTACGTAAAACAGTCGGGAATTAACTAGAAATGGATTCAAGTGAAAGTTGGAAGAAAGTGCAGAAGTGTCCACCGAAAGTTCCGAATATTTGGAGGGGAATAAGTGTTATTTAATAAAAAGACTTTAAAACCGGTAGCTGCAGAAACGGAGTGTTAACACATTGAATTTGAATTTTATTCTTGTGTGGAAGTCTGGGGTGGTTAGGGGAAGCGCATATTGTGACCAATATCTAGGAGACTTAGAAGTTCATCGAAAAAAATTAGGCTTGAATGATCGGTTAAAAAAATTAAAACAAATTGTAGAAACCATTTTTTTCACCATCAAAAACCATGGTGCTATTTTTGTTTCGGTAGATAACTTATAAGGCTTAACTAAATTCCAATAACATAAATCTATCCTGAAGATGCCAGTTAACGTTCTAATACGGAACGAAATTTTTGTTTAGGCAATTTACCCCGGTTTTTTTTTTCTTTTAATCCACCGAAACAGAAGGGAGGGATCAATGTATATTCGAATGGTTGCCTTATGATGAGAATTATGAAACAAGCGCTCCACTTCGAAGACTCCAGCTCATCGAAAGCGAAGGAAAAAAAAACTCCAAATCTCATGGAAGCTGCTCTTCCACATTCATCATGTGACTTTCAGCTATCCTATAAACAAATCACCGAACCCTTTGAAGCTGCAGAACTTCTCCTATAAATATAAATAAAAAAGTAAAACAAAAAAAACTTGACAAATTCGAACCCGGACAGCTGAAAGAGGCCGTCAATCTCTTCTTCACACCGTCCGACGACCGGAACCTTCCCTTTGGGTTCTACATCGATTTGCCGTTCGTTTTTCTTCCTATTTAGCCTAGTAAGCATGATTTAAATTGAGTCAGTTTTTTTTTCAAAAGGATACATATATCTGGTCCCGTTCGTAGCGGACTTTCAGATTGCGGTTGATGCCATTCTCGTCGATGTCGGAGATGCAGGTCATATCCGGAACACCCTTGTCTGGCGTTGAGCCAACGGCACCTGGAGAGAGGAGAAAAAAAGGAAAAATTAGATTCGATTTCAAAAAATAAATTTATTTTAAAAAGCAAGTTATAAAAACTTCCAGCAACAAACCGCCTTCAAAAACAAGCCTGAAAACGAAAGTGTAAACTGTAAACACGTAATAATCGTAACCCTCGAAAATGAAGAATTAATGACGTTCATCAAGACTGACGTGCAATTACCACCTTCGCCTTCGTCTTCACCGACCATGAGAGATCGACCAAGATGATCTTCCACTTGCGTTTCTCGGTGCTGCAGGTGAGTTCAGCAGGTAGCAGAGAACAAAATGCAGCAGCCGGCGGCTATAATTTGCTGAACAAATTTCGTCTGCCACAATGCATAAAACTCACGATGGCACGAGCGCATTATTACCAACTTACTTATTTCGGCATTGGAGGCATACCTGCTGTATAAAATGTGGATGCAAACAATTTGCAGACAGAGCCAGGCCAGATCCAGGTGAACTTGGGCCGAAAAAAAACCTGTCCGTTCAATCTCAAGGTTAGTTATTCGAACAAGTTTCGGCAAACAAAACCCGTGAAGACCGGTCGCGCCTTTAAATATGCCTGTAACAGTCTGATCCCATACACACGTACAGCGCACCAACATGTTTCGTCGATTTGCGTTTTAAAGATGTGGTTAAACTGGTTGCCTTCAACGCGGTGATGAGGCCTCGGCTAGCTCGCTCGCTCGTCATGGATTATTACCGAAGACAGGTGAGAAAATGATTCACGGGCACTTGCAAGTAACAGCATTCCGTAGCCATGCCGGGTAGAATTACACGTACTTATACCTAATGTCTTTTTTTTCTGAACAATCCAAAGAATGAGGAAGTGTAACGTGATTTGAAGGCAGACCTTGAACTATTTATCACAAGTTGAAATTAAAAGTTGTCTAGATTGTCATTCTTTAGGATGTTTGAATGTTTCTTCTGGTTCGGTGGCATTATTGAATGACATTGAAAATCGAAATACTGAGGACCAGCACGAAGGCAAAGGCAGCACGAACATAATAAATAATGCGTTTGATTTCAAAAGACACTTTTACCATGAGATTTAGATTAAAAGAAATGACTTTATGGGTCACATATTGTTAACCTTGGATGGGAATATGTCATTTTTGTAATTTTTGTTTTTTTTGTAATTTTTTTTCTTTTTGTTATTTTGTTATTTTTTTTTTAATTAATTTTTTTATCTATTCTTCTCAGAGATCAAAGCAACCCGTGCTTCGGACATGACATAAAATTTTTGCACTCCGCGTTTTCGAATTTTTTAAAGATTTTTTTTTTTCAATAAAAGTGGTTAAAACAGGCGGATATATTGAATTGCACTCAAGTCTTCAACAATAATAACTCTCAAATTCATAAGAATAGTAAGTTGTGTGATTTAAGTGAAAATCAAATGTGTTAAAATAATTTCATGTCGAAGGTTTTGTTGTAATTTTACGCTCGCGTTTGGTGTGTTAAACAGATCAAACAAGAGTTAAGTTCCTCTTCAGTCTTATTAAGAATCTGGAAAAGTTATGAAAACGGGCATAAATGAATGATAAACATAATGCTCAAAGTTTTTCAAGATAAACGGAATTGAGAAGTATTTACAAACGAGTGATATACAAAAAAGCAATCTATGCGTGTTTTTTTATCGCCCGACAACGATTAGAATGCGTTATGCTCTTTGATGGCTGCATTGTGTAATTTGTATAAGAGAGTGAAATTGAAAAATTGCTTTTTCGATTGCAACCTGCATGCAACATCATGCATATTTTGTGGCCTGCTGTGACTATTTGAAGTTTTCCATATTTTTATTTCGATCACTGGAAGCTTAATGTCTTTGAAATGGAGCTGCGCAAAGATAAGTATCATAAACAGATGACTTATTGAAAATTCATAACAAATTTTGACCCATTAAATGTATTCGAAAATAAGTTGATTTAATTTATATTGTTACTAAATCCTAGTTTTATCAGATTTATAGCATACCTTTTTCATGAATTTGAACTATCATCAATCTACTTGCAGTACTGCATTGCTCCGTTAAAAATGGAAATATTTTCCTCTTTTCAGCAGAATTGATTTTCTTATGTCACTAATCACTAATCGTACTTCCATAGCCAGAACTTATGTCTGATCCCAAAGAATAATAAAAGAGTTTCATTATTCTTCTTGTCTTTGTTCATGTTTTTAATTATTTTAACATAAAAACATTAAAATGATCAAAAACACAAAATGGTTGGGCCTACCATGGAGCAGAGAACGCAGAGACATCTGGAACACAGGAACAGAAGAAATGTGGACCACCAGTACCATACGTTTCAAATGGGGAATATCGTTGGAAGCATGCTAAGAAAAATGCTCCTTGATGAAGAAACTGTACGTTATGCGAAGTAACTTCACGAATCATTGGGACCATTCTTCAGAGGCTGGAAATGATTTATTTTGTGAACAGAAATCACAAAACCTGAACAGAAGTATTTTGAAGAATTTGATGATAAATGGATTTAAAGATTCTAAGGTTTACTTTTTCTCAGTTGAACTGTTTTGGATTTCAGTGCACAATCATTTCTGGTCATCGACCAAGGATAAAGCGCCTTTACTCGCTCTTGAAAATGAAAAAGACAATCGAAAAATATTAGTGGATCATAAAACCTTGCGAGGTCTATTTAGAACTCGAAAGGTTTTATCAAAAAATTAACTTTTATAATAGAAATGTACTGTTACTGATGTGTGACATTTCCAATGTATGTTAGAATTTTTATTTAAAGAAAAAAAATGTACAGAAATTGCGATTTCTGAAATTGTAAGTCTTGATTAATTATGAGTTTAACTATTTACCTTCAAAAAGACTTAATTGCACGAGTAAAAATATTAAGGATACTTATCTTTGCGCAGCAGGAGACGTGCTAAGAGAGACGTTTAAATTGAAAACGAAAAGTTTTCTTTTCCCTAAATCAAAGACAAAGAAAGGAAAGGTAAAACGACTATTTTTCTTCATGATTTTTGAAATGTACAATAATCGATGAAGTTTTTAATTGCTAGGACATTTTTAGGTTAACTCCCTCTCCCGTGAATTGCTGAACGTCCAGCAACTGTTCTCCCAGATACCATTCGTCACCATCCCTAAATCACCTCCTTTGTCAACACTTCCCCACAAAACTCGACAAAAGTATTCAATCACAGCAATCCACCAAACTCAAGGCATCACCATGGTACCACACAATTTTTAGAAGTATTCGAATCAACAACAACGCGTTGTATCAACGGCACGTACAGAAAGGAAATTTTTCTTCCAATACAACTTTCTCAAACACAATTATGAAAAAAAAATTAGTCTTAAAATTCTATATCTTCAAATTTAAAAAAAACACTTTTTCAGGCCATGTGTAACTGAACATAAGATTCGGAAAATAACATTCACAATCGCGTGGCAGTTTTTTCGACTTTGATCCCCAGGTGCTAAGTTTCACAAACAATATTGAAACACGCCTTCCTTTCCAGCAATAATTTAAGAGTACAACACAACATACTTGATTCACTAAATGTTCCATCAGGCAAATGAATAAACATGTGTTTAATTTTTTTTTACTATTTTCATATGAACAATTAGAATTTTCAAAAATATTCTGGAAAGCGACGTAAAAAAACGCGTGCGTTCCGAACCGATCACCGCCTACTTCTCCAGCAGAATCGATTTTCTTATGTCAGAAAAAAAGAAAATATATTTTAAAAAAAACTTATATAAGCTGGGGTTGTCTTTGTCGATTTATTAATGTTTGTTTTTTAATGAATTTTTGGCAACGAGAACGTAATTCATTATTAAAACAATCATGTTTCAGTTCTTACCAAGCCGAATAACAGTTTCGAATCGGAAAACCGAACAAACTGCATATTATTCCGTACAAAAAAAATTTCCTTGAGCAAAGCGTGCTTTTTGATTTTCCCTTTAAATGGCTCTCAGCTCACTTTGGCGTAACGCATTTTTCCCATTTCCACTGCCAGCAACATTGATTTTTTTAAATAAAATCTTAAAAAATTGGAAAAATATCCCGATCCCGATCAGGAGATCATATCAAAATAAGAACTTAAACATATCTCAACGAGATATGTATATCTTTCTCAGTTAGAATATTGTTCTCATAATTTTCGACTCTTAGTTTATTGAATCTTGGTCAAATTTTTGGGATACCAAAAATGGAGCATGATTTTAGCAAATAGTGTGGGTTACTGACATTCCACTAAAAAAATTTCTCGAAGCATTCATATCTTGATAAGTTATAATTTTGATAGGTTTTGTTCTGCCCAATATCAAACTATGCTATCTGAACGAGATATAATCTTGATAGGAGCATATCAAAAACCGATATAATTTAGCTATGATCGTATAGATTTTCTGATATAATTTGAGATATTTTAACATCCTACGAGTACTGATTTATCATTTAGATAGAAAATAAATTAGTATCAAAATATCTCATCTTGATATAATTTTGTTTTACCCTCCTGATCGGGAATCCCGACCATTTAATGATGAATGAATATAATGTTCCATGCAATTTAATACAAGGAATGATCCCACCGATGTTTTTGTGTTGATCCTATCATTCTTTACATTTGGGGACCATATTTCCAGGATACCGGGAGTAGGCATCACGTTGCAATGTAAACGAATCAGAGCAGATATATTTAGATTATTTTATAAACATTCGGATAAGTACAGGTGAATCGCAGGTAAAAAATCTATCTCAGCAAGCCGAGAACAGAAAAAATACATTTACGTAGAGCGCATAAAGGGCCAAACAAAACACATCAGAGTCGATTTCCCCCTATTCGTTCGAGGCTTTCCACAATTAATTCATGTCTGTTATTTTCGAGGAACAAAATTACTTCTAAACTTTCACACAGCGCTCCTGGGCACTCGTCGTATAAAGCGCGTCATCTAACAAACCCAGATTTCCATACGAGAATAAAATTTAAGTTCAATGTGTAAACAATCCGTTTCTGCAGCTACCGGTTTGCAAATCTTTTTATGAAATAACACTTAGGCTGATGTCATGCTGAAGCAACTAGCAACGCGACCTACAACGCAACGTTCACACGACTAACCAGCTCTCATTTGATCTCCATGGAAATCGCGCAGACCTGTCATACTGGTCGCTTTGAATAGCGCGACCAATCTGATGCCAATGTGTTTTGTAGCGCGACTAGTAGGAAATCCAATAGAAATATTGTTTTTTCTCGATTTGAAGCAGTGATTCCGGGTTTTAAGCACAATAGTACGAAGATCTGTCCGAACTTGTGATAATAAACTAAAAAATATCTTAATCGGCGAGAAAATTTTCATGAATTCTTAGTTCCGGCAAAAAACAAGGAATTTTGTCTGTTCAATTTTCGGCATTCTTGCAATCCGGGTCGTGATTTGATGAGTTTTTGATGGCTCCCGAAAGAAAGGAGACGATTCAAAGCATTATCAGATGTAGAAAAGTGATGATTTGTAGGGAATTTCAAAGTGACAGGTCGCGCCAGCATGACATACCAATGCGTTGCAACGCAATCTTATTGGAACGTTGCGTTGCGTTGCGTTGCTATTTGCTTCAGCATGACATCAGCCTTATCCTCCTCTAAATTTTCGGAACTTTCGGTGAACACTTCTGCACTTTCTTTCAGCTTCCACTTGAAGCCATTTCTAGTTAATTCCCGACTGTTTTACGTACTGAAACTAAAAATATTGTAGAATTCTCGCGGACGGAAAGAAAAACGCGTGCGATCAGTAAAAGTCATAGCCTACCATCTACAACTCACTCGGAGCGAAGCGTGCTTCTAATTGCCACCTCTGGTAGTACCTAACAGGATAAACCATTCAGGTCAGGCTCGTGTCTACATGAACCCAACTTCAAGCCCATGCATAAGGCAACATCAACAACACTTACGTACTTAGGTACCAAGAACTTAACCAGCTTGGTGATTTCCATGATTATCGCTCTCATTCAGTTTACGTAGAGAATTACTTAATTATTTTTCTGCAGCCTGCAGCCTTCGTTGCCTCATGAGATACTGGCTTTTCATAAACACATTCTATATTTGACTTCAATTTGCGAGCTAATTGGCGAAAAAAGAGGAGGTTCCCACCATCCATTCAGCGAGTTGATATGATAGTTGATCGTGTGGGTTTTGGATTTGGTTAAGCTGGACACAAATTAACTCATTTAAGTAGGTAGTATAGTTAAGCCATATAGAAAGGATATCTGATGGTTGGAAGATTGAATAGACGAACTGCATTTGATTAATGATTTGTCTGTCACGATGATTAGCTGCGCTAATTGCAACTGATTGAAAGATTATGCTCTGGTTTGAGCTGATTGGGAATTTGTTGATCTGAACGACCTCTCAACGATTTTTGAAGCGTTTTCTAAAACTTTCATCCAGTTTCTGTTGAAGGAACAAAAAGATCGCACTCCCAGCCTTTCAAAGCTGTTAAATTCAACAAAAAAAAACTAAAAATAAACTTCAAGAGTGAACATTACGATACCGGTCTTGACAGAACAAATTAACTGTTTATTTACGACTGCTTACTTGAAGCTCTCCCCTTCCTCATATTGCTAGTTAATTCGAATTTCTTCCTTGTGTAGTCGAGGAACTATGTACTTTCCATCCAATTGTTGGCTTGGGCTGGGCAATGTTCGGCTTAACCTTGATCTTGGATTGTTTATTCCATGACTATGCTATTGGCCTAACACGGATCAATAAAAACTGAGCATAAGAAACCAGCGAAATGATCCGGCGATGTAGTGAAGTGTGACGACGCCAAGATATGCATTTTATTGTGTTCACTAGAAGTATTTCACAGCTAAATCTCCAACTGTGCAAAAACCAAATGAAACTCGAGATATCATAGAATTGGATTGTTTGCAAGTTACGGATTGTTTAGTGCTGTCACTTTGCCGCTGACGACGGGACACGAGCTGCGTTTGATTGATTATGCAAATTCGAAAATTGACAGCATATGATCCCAACAACTACGGCGGGCGGCTGCTGTTAAGCATTAAACCGAAACTGGAGCAATAAATTATTCCGGTCAGCTTTTGGCACTACGGGCTGGGGTACGTACGTACAATCATGACCCAAAAGACCTGCGCCCCTGACTGACATCACTGCTGCCTGCCGATTGCCGATGTTAGCTAGTATGTGAAAGGAAAAATGGGGGCGGAGTGGACACCTTTTTTTAGACATTTATCTCTGGACGTTTAGATAAAGTTTACTTTCAAATGAAACCTCAGACGGGAAAAAGAGAAGGCGAAGGGGCCAAGTAGCACTGGTAGATGTCAATCTTCCCGTCAATAAGAGTGGTCCCCTGTCCGGTTTGGTTAATTTATTGGCTAACTGCCGAGAACTGGCTCTGCGATCAACTCCGGTTGAGTAGAACATTGTGTACGTATGGAACTCGATAGGAACACTCATTAGCCGATCAGAGCAGCGCGGCTAGCCCCAAAGATAGCGATCAGCGATAGCCGGAGATACAAATCATTGATAAAAGTGCATGCCTATTTGCCGCGACCGCTAATCTTTGCCGATCAGGCCCTCTCGATTTGGTGTGTCCCGATCGGAGTTTTCAGCAGAGGAATTAAAAGTTGTACGTTCGAATTCAGACGAGTGATACAAAGCGCCTGGGGGTAAATTCACGGATTACTCCACGGAACTATAAGCGACACAGAAATGATTCCATTAGAAGCTGTCCTCTCAACCCGCTCGGACTTTCATTCTTACTTAGCTGTCCTCTCAAGTCCTCTCAATCCGCTTGAAATTTTATCATCACGAAGATGTCCTCTCAACTCGCATTTACTCGCAAACTCAACTCGTTTTTTATTTTATTTTCACTCTTACCAAGTTGTCCTCTAGACCTTCTATCTAGTGATTTTTACATTTTCCAAACTTTTCCCTCAATCAGCTTAAATTTTCATGCTCTTAGAGCTTTCCTCTCTACTCGCTGTATGTTATTTTATTTCATTTATTCAAAGCTGTCCCCTCCACTTTTCTTCATTAATTTCTAAGCTGTCCTCTCAATTCGCTCGATTCTGATCTCTTTACTTTCATTCTAAGCTTTCAATCTGCTTGAGTTTCCGTTCAATTATTTGTCAAACAAACTTTAAATTTTGTGAACCGATTAAAGTTTTAAGTTTATTTAAAATGTAATTTAGGACTTTGGAAATTAGAGATACAATTCAAAACTAATTTCGAATTAAAACTTTAAAAGAATTAATGAACAAAATTGAAATTTTACAAACAATTATTCGCATGAAGTGCGTGCTTTTCAATAAAAAGATGTCGAACGACTTATCAGATTGACACGCAGCGTAATTAATGATCGACACCACAATCTAACACACGATCTTATTCCCTTTGGCTCGGCAGCTACGTATAGGTACATGTTTCGTTGCCCCTTGACTTCAACGCTGGCTGGCTGGTCAATTCGGAATCCGCCAGGTATGGGAGCAATTCATTCTCGCTCGGAACAAGACCCGAACTGCCGCCCGCCGTTCGAATTAATAGAATAGTAATCAGCATGTATTTGGTCAGAGTTGCTCCTGAGACGCCGGACCGAACGGATCGTTTTTTTTTTCTCTTCATGCGTACCGAATCTAAAGCTATTTGCCGGGATCGGTATTTTCTATGTCTATAGTTGTCGGTGGTCTGGTAGTCATTTAGAGACAAAATTGAAAGTGATAAGTAGTGAGATTTCGGATCATGTATAATTGGTGATCAATGTCAGCTTTCGACCAGTGAAAAAGGAATTGAATGAAGGCAGTTGTGATTGTGTGCTCGAAGTATTGATTGATTGATTATTGCGTTTTTGTCCTGTGCTATCGGTAAGGTATTTAAGAAGAATTGAAGCAAATTTGCAAGAAAACAATGAAAACCCTAATTCCAGACGTTTGTGTGAAAGTGTGCTAAGCAATCAAGCTTTAGAAGAAAGTGATTTGTGCTAGAAAAAAAGAAGCAAACGGAACATGTTTGGACATGTTCATCGCACCAAGCGGGGTGAAGAAACAAATCGCAGTAAGCGTGGAACGCCAACAGCAGGACGGCAAAATCCAACAACAATATACTGGTGAGAGCGTTCCATCTTTCAATATGATTCTTCTTGTATGGCTTATGGAATTTTGGTCAACAGATAAATGGGTTGGTAATTTTTTCTCAATTCTACAAAATTGACTATCTTTTAGCGATTATATTCCTAATGTAGTTACAGCAAATTACTTTTTGAATGAGCATCTAAAGTTTCATCATAAAGAGGTAATTAAATAGTTCTGAGTTATTTTTTTTTGATTTTGGAAACTTTAGTGTAAAATGTCGATTTATTTAGAATTACAGTTTTCAATGTTCCTGATTATATGACCCAATTTTAAACTTCTCTTTCCACGAATGACTGATAATTCTGGTGATTATTTTGAGCAGGCTCATTTTCGCCAATGAAGATTTAAAAAGGTAAGGTTAGAAAAAATTCCATGTTCATTCAACCCAAAACTATTTCAAACAACTTCTTTGTTTTTTCTTCTGTTCAGTATTTAGAATCTTTAAAAACATTAATAGAACTAATTGTTGTATCAAAATGCCATATAAAACCCTGCATTTTAGGTGGCTTTTAGTAAATTTTCCTCTATATAGTGCTTGATTATTATTTTATCTTAGTTTTTCGTAAGTACTTTTAGAGATGTAATAAAGATCGGTAAACCAGGTAGATTGTTCATCTACAGGTATGATTCGAGTTCAGGAAAAAGGTAAGATTTCAATGAAGTATGGTAAGATTATTTCACTGTGTAACCATTTGTATTCTTGAATATATAAATATTAGAATGATCAATCAGTTGCCAGTTGGGCAGGTATATACACGTATGCGGAATACCTGTCAGAAATTCATAGTATTTGTAATGTTTTGAATTTTAAAACGGCTGTGTAAGTGATTGACCCATTCCTCCAAATAACACTGTCACATACACGTAATACATTCACGACATAACAGTTCATACGAAGCCATGGTGTCGGGTATGCGATGATTTGCATTGAAGATTCACCGAACTATTAATCTAAAGAATGCAATTTAGCGCATGCGTTGGCGAAACTGCGGTGAATCCGTGCACCCATGGTGGATTATCTACATACATACACATACATAGTAATCAGCATGTATTTGGCGTCCCTTTCTCTCGTCTGCCCGCACCCTGGTTGTCAGGTTGTTGGCTGAGCCATTTGCGGGCTGTTTGCGGGAAATGTTGACTTCGATTAGATTCAATTAAGCGACATAAATTGGTACAAACTGTTCCATAAACACAAGCGTAAGGAAGTTTTGGGTTGCCGGGCATTTGAAAGTCGCAACAAGATCACTTTTTCGAAGTGGTGTCGTGTCTCTTTAGCTCAGGGCACACGCCCGCTGCCAATTTAAAAGGCGACCTACAAGAGTCGGTCTCCGGATAACATGAAAACTATGGTAATTAGACATGTCACTTTGTTGGAGTGAATATTCAAAAGGAAATATTTAGATATTTTTCATCTCCTCATGGTGTTTCTGCGATCAATTAACATCTAATAATGATAGTGAAAAAATTGAGGTGTAGATCGGATAAAGATGGGCTCAGAAAGATTGCCACAATTAACCCATTCCGTTTCTTCAACCCATTATAATGCACACCAGGCGAAAAAAAAACAAATCCTAACTACTGCAATCAACACGCATGGTCAATCGTATCGAGCACATATTAGTGCACAAAAAAATTCCAAGAAAACAACAACACCACACTATCCGATCCACGGAAAACGCTGAAGAGAGTTCAATGATCAATGGGCATTCCAGCATTGAAGTTTTCTTCAATGATCATCAATAACACGAGGCATTTGCCTAGTTGGATCATCCCATTTAAAATTACCTTTAAATACCTGCTAAAACGTAACTCCGATTTGCAAAATTCACTTCTTATAATTATCACCAAGCTAGGATTAAATCACATCAGCTAATATCGAACTTTATTAAAACGATTTACTCTGGCAAGCACATTCGGAAGATTAATAACCATAATGATTGTTTCCATTATTTTCGATAGTTGCTTTTACAGTTTATGCTTTGTTGAAGAGTGTGAAGACTGACTTACTAACCGGTCGCTAGCTCGCTGGTCAACCAATACAATTCACTGACTTAGCACTAAACTAAGCGCGATCACCTACTTACGTACTACTACACTGGCGTTTTATTTTCGATTTTTTTTCCTTTGATCCAAAGTTTTTGTTTTCTTTAGGAAATGCATTTCACGCCATTCCGAGCGTATAGGCTGCGCCAAGTCAAGCACACATTACCTACGCGTCGTTGAGCGAAGCGTCCGATTATGGCGGCGCAGAAATGTCTTTTGGATGGCCTCCGAAACGATATCATAAATATTGAAACGACTAATGGTTTAAAATCGTATCTGTTTTCGGTAGCCCGTCGTATCGTTCTGGTCGGAGATCAAAGCGATTGAAGCTAATTTTCCCAACCATTTCTAATTGTGTGAACGTGAGAAATACTGTCAATTTCTACGGTTTCGATCATTTGTGGTGTGCATTCTTTAGGGTTCACTCGACAGTGTTAAAGTTAAATATTCATATCTTTTAACGACAAACGTTTAGGGATATGCTCAAGCCGTCATCACTTTGTTTTCCAGTGATTCAGATCAGTCCTGATCACCGCCCAGCACGCCTCAATTAGCCGACAGATGGATGGTTCGAGGCAGCATCTGAAAAATGCATATGGTTAGCAATGCTAAATAAGACAAAAACAAATCACAAGAACAGTGCCCTCTCGCTGACCACCAACAACGCCATCATATGGAGGAGTTAAGTAGGAGTAAATGATGATGATGGCCACCGAGCCATTCATCAACCAAGTTAACGAGCGCAATTCCTTATCACGCCACGCACAATGGACGGCGGACGATATGGCGATGATGAGGGCGATCATCGCCCTGTCGGCTGTCGGATTCCATCGGATTTAATTTTTTTTCCGCTCAACTGTTCAACAAGGACCACCTATGATTTGACTTAGAAATCTTCCAATTTGTTTTCATCTACCCCCTTATTTAACCACTTGTTTTTAACACTTACAATTAAATACATTCGAAATCTTTAACTCGGAAAATATCCCGAAACGCAGATAAAAACACGTGTATGTAAAAAAATAACAGTCCAAGGCTAACTCTTCTTTTAAATTGATCAAAAACTTCTTTTGCCATAAAAATGGCCACCTATGATGCGGTGTTGAGAAAAATTTGTGAGGTAACACAATAATGCTTTTTGTTTATTAACACATAAACAATCCTTGATTTGCATAAATTTCTATGCCAAATGATACCAAAAGGGGTGAATATCAAGTGAACAACGTAAAGCATGTTTTTATCTCTTATAGTCAATATACTTAATTACATCTTCAAATGTGCCCATAAGGTTTTTTCTGATAGAAACAAGCGGCGACCTAGCTATCAACTTGACCACAATTCCGCTCAACTGCCCACAAAAAAAAACTTGTACCCATCACCCCAACGATCCAGTCGATTGAATCGGTAGGAACTCCGTATGTAAAACAGTCATGGAGAGCCAAACGTTTTCCGTTACCACTTTTCCGTATCCTAAGTGGGTATTTTGCGTGCGCTTTTTCCGCTTTTGAGTTATTGTTTATGAAAAACCTTCGGAGGAGCACCAGTTGGTGCAATTTTACACTCACAAAGACCCGCGGGAGAATCTATCCAATAACGTATGGAGGCCCCTACGACACTTCAAACCAACCAAAGTTGGAAAGTACGTATTCAAAATAGGGAAGAATATTCTAAAACGACCGGGCCGGGACGATTAATTTGTTTTTTGCCTCGTGCATCCTCTTCCATTTAGGCTAGCTGGAGAGAAGGAAGTAATAAAGGCGACACATTCTACCACGCCGGCCGGGCCGCCGTTCTGGATGTTCCGTTCTGGTCATTGCCTAACGGTCAGTGTACTTCCGCAAATTACGACACAACAAAAACAAATCATACACGCATTGCTTCTCAGACTAAAGCTTAGTCCTTTTAGAAATGGGACAGTTAGGAATGCGTGTATCTCAGAAACTATTCGTTTGATCTAAATACTTTCTATGAAGGAAATGAAGATAATTTTATGATAATTCATGAAAAAATTTGAAAAAAAATATTTATCGTTTTTCGTAAGAAAAAAATCTACTTTATTCTTTGTACCTCCCATCGGCCGGCGCACACTTTTTTCAGTCATGATATTGATCAGTTTTTCAAACTTAAACTTCGCCTAATTTGTATTTTAGGTGGCTACATCCTCCTCCTTCATTTTTCGCTACTTTTTGGTCCAGTACTTCTTTTTTAAAAGAAACTGAGGGCAATTTAGTGGATACAGCTGTTTCGGAATTAACAAATTTCATCATTTTTGAGCCACTTTTCGAGCGTTTTTAATGGAATATCTGCTGGCAAAATCTGACAATAGCGAAGTCAAACCATCATGAGATTGAACTTAAAGTATAATCGGTTAGTATAGATCGTAGGTTGCGAAGGGTACACCCAAGATTACTCTTTTTTAGGCTTTTAAAAACAGCGAAAATAAAAAATTTCGTTTTGAAAATTGTAGTTTTTTTTTCCACAGGAGCAGAATTTTGGCAAATCACTATATTTTATACAAAATAACGAGGAAATACATAACTACTTTAAAATACCCGGGACCTTGCACGAGCAGGCATGGTATAGGATTCAAACGCTGGAATTTGTTTAAAATAGGGTATTTCATAAGTTTTGTCGTTCATTAGAAATCATCTGTCCCATAGCCTCGGTACTGGCTATACAGCTTACGAGCTCAGGAACTAGCAAAAAATGGTTGTTCAAGGTAAGGTTTGAATCACATATTACTAGGCAACACTTTCAGCTTATCGGAGAAAAAATGGTTGGACATTTGAGCGATCTACACTTAGTTTTTCGCTTACTTAAAAATAAAAATTCTTGTATGAGACATGACTTCCTTGATGACCCTAATCGTAGTTGCTGATCATGTGCTTCACTCCAATGCATGGTTTGAACTTTGGAGACATTTTTGACAGTGTTTGCATACTTTTCCACCACTTGCACACAGTTATTCTTTGAATAATCAACGGTTTCGTCAGCTAACAATTTGATAATGATGGATTTTGAAGGAAACTGTGCAAAATTATTTTTTTCTCTTTCTCTTGCACTGTAAATATCTCAAAAACGCGAAAACTTTAAATTTTGGAAATAATAGGTCCGATAGTACTTTTTACAGGCAACAAAATGCTGTCAAAATTTTGAATGTCCGATTACTAGTTGACGAATTATTAGCGAAAGAAAGTGTCCCATTTCTAAAAGAACTAAGCTTTATCAACAATTAATTCAATTTCTTGAAGTGTTGTCCCAACAATAAAAATTGATGGCAGCCCTGATTGTGTTTTTATACTTTGTTTGATGCTTTGAAAGTCAATTAATTGTTAATTTTATGTTTCGCAATTCGATGCGTTTTTGTATACATTATCACGTTCGGTGCGTAACGTAATTCAGAGATTGACCCACCCACGAACGCTTTTTCTTACGCTCTAGTGGGTTGTTGTTTTTGTTTTTGTTGCCGCTGGTTTACCCATCATCATGCCATCATCAGCACCGAGCAGAACGTCTGGAACATCAGGGAAGAAGATAAACTCTAAATATGCAGCGCGTAACTTAAACTACACTCTGCACACCCTCTTCGGTCCCGGCTTGGTCGATGATCAGGCAAGGGCCTTGTGGCTCGCGAGCTTGGTCGGATTAATTTGAATTCCACATGCGGTGTAAGTATCTGTCTTTTCTCCGATTGAATGCTGAATTTAAAAATGTACACAGTTTTGGAGATGCTGGCTACAGAGATAGATAGTAGGTATTTACGTAAATAAATTCTTGAATAACACACAATTCGATAGATACTTAATATGTTGGGAGAGTAGGCCTTGACCTGTGTCGGTCGCATACCTTTTTTTCTAAACTCGTCAGAAACGTCAGAAAATAGTTGAATGGACGATGGAATCGAAAAGTTATTCTTTCTCTCCTTAAGAAAAACCCGTAAGATCTGTCAAAACTTGGTTGAAATTTTAGCTGCATCCCACTTTCACTAATGCAAAACCATCACCCAAATTCTGCAGCGCTAACATCGCCTATTGTAAGTATTTCAATGGAAAAAAAACTAAGCAATTAATGAAAAAACGTGTTCAATGTATTGACAAAAGTTTCCTTGAAGTAAATACTATACAAAGTTGAACCTAAACAGCAAAAAGGCACCTATTTCATCCGAAACTACAGAAAATTTTATGAGCCGAATTGTATGAAGAAACACAAAATTTTGTAAAGGTAAGCAAGTAAATCTGGTGAGTGTTTTTTATACGCAACTCTTAGTGTTTCAGAATCGCCCAGCTCTTCAGAAAGAATATTTACAACGACTATTCCAAATACTTTTTTGACATCCTATGTTGGTTTTGATTATTAGTTGATCTTGTCCCTTGTGTGTAGTCAATCAAGAAAAGTCAGTCAAGTCAGTCAAGTCAGTCAAGTCAGTCAAGTCAGTCAAGTCAGTCAAGTCAGTCAAGTCAGTCAAGTCAGTCAAGTCAGTCAAGTCAGTCAAGTCAGTCAAGTCAGTCAAGTCAGTCAAGTCAGTCAAGTCAGTCAAGTCAGTCAAGTCAGTCAAGTCAGTCAAGTCAGTCAAGTCAGTCAAGTCAGTCAAGTCAGTCAAGTCAGTCAAGTCAGTCAAGTCAGTCAAGTCAGCCAAGTCAGTCAAGTCAGTCAAGTCAGTCAAGTCAGTCAAGTCAGTCAAGTCAGTCAAGTCAGTCAAGTCAGTCAAGTCAGTCAAGTCAGTCAAGTCAGTCAAGTCAGTCAAGTCAGTCAAGTCAGTCAAGTCAGTCAAGTCAGTCAAGTCAGTCAAGTCAGTCAAGTCAGTCAAGTCAGTCAAGTCAGTCAAGTCAGTCAAGTCAGTCAAGTCAGTCAGTTTCCCCATAAACAGCTCATGCTGCTTAGAAAAATCCTGAACTTCGAAAAGAATACTTGCAATCGCTCATTGGTTTTGGGTATCAGTTGCGGCTCAGGGCTCAAGCTAAGCAATGTTTATCCAAAGATATGTTGTCTTATAGCTGTCAGTTCGATATCTTACCACAAAGTCGATAGAGTTCAAATCGAACCGACACGTAAGTGATACAATGTATCTTATTCCGCAACGTGTGTTGTTTATCGTTTTGACACATCCATGTCCAAAGGCTATCTACATTAAAAGACTTAACTGGGACCCTCAAGATGTTTAGAAAATGGCCACTCAATAGGTATATACTGTCGGTGCCTTATTAACATTATAATAAGTATAATCAGCTAAGCATACTCTAAGCCGACGTTGATCGCTAGCGTTTCGCATTGGACTCTAAATGTTCACTCTACTGTCAGTCCAGTGTGGAAAACAAACATACTCGGTTAGTTGGCCAGCAAACCAGACGTAAGCCAGATAGAGCTGTCACTTTGAAATATTGCTTACATAATGCTAAAAAGTGTATCAATTACTGCTACAGTCAGTAGTAAGGACTTAGGGAGTTACATTTGCATGCGCCCTACACCAGGTGGGGCAGAAATTGATAAAGACCCCCGCTGTTCGAACTTCCACAATCGGAGATTGTAGGGCTTTTTCCCCCTCACTCTCCAGTACTAGTCTGAGACAGCAAATCTTGGCGTTCTCTCACGACGACTCGAATTACACAGCAGAAACTTATCAACTGTATCAATTGTGCCAATCAAATGCTGCGGTACGGTAATTACTTGTCAGCGAACTCCTGTGGCTTTTTTTCATTTTCTGACTCATAGATAGAGCCCCAACCAACCTTAGAACTCGGGCCCAAGGGCGTGGTCCTCAACGATAGCGGATTAGGTCGATTTCCGATAGCCAGTAACGACAATGAATTTAGACCATTAACAAAATCAACTTTTGCAATGACTCAGCTTTCCGAATAAGCCCTACTAAAAGTTCTATCAATCGAAGGGTTTCCTTTTCCGATGATTAATACCTACGTTCGCATAACTATTCTTCCCAAAACAGGAAAAAGACTCTGGCTTGTATTGGCAAGAAAGGAAAAGTTGCTTGTTGTATCCCGATTCGTCTTCGGAAAGTCGTTTCGCAAGAATCTTCATCTTATTCTCAGTTAAATACCTTCATTAAATTTCATAAAATACTTCTTACGTTTATTGAATAAGTTCCTTCTCAGAATTGTGTTAATACCTTTTTTCATAGCCTCTTTAAAAATGCCATCGACACTAATCCGGATCAGGGCCTTTATTGATATTTTTTTTCCAAAATCCATATTGATATTCGATTTGTCCCACATATGTAGGTTCTCCGCATTCGATGACTGTGGGTGGGTTTCGGTTTGGTGACAGGTAGAGAAGCGAAATAAAAAACTAGGTCACCAAACCATTTGGGGTTCTCTGCGTGACAAGTCCCATGATCGTTAACCGGAAACCCACGAAAAACTGGGATCACGGAGGTGGGATTTGAAGGCTTCTACTAAATAAGGTTAAAGCTGTTACTCAAAAACTGCCCAGTTATTTTTATCGTTTAAGTCATTTTTGTCATTCTTGTCAATTTTGAAATTTTTGTAATGTTTGTCATTCTTGTCATTTTTGACATTTATTTTTGTCATTTTTGTCATTTTTGTCATTTTTGTCATCTTTGTCATTTTTGTCATTTTTGTCATTTTTGTCATTTTTGTCATTTTTGTCATTTTTGTCATTTTTGTCATTTTTGTCATTTTTGTCATTTTTGTCATTTTTGTCATTTTTGTCATTTTTGTCATTTTTGTCATTTTTGTCATTTTTGTCATTTTTGTCATTTTTGTCATTTTTGTCATTTTTGTCATTTTTGTCATTTTTGTCATTTTTGTCATTTTTGTCATTTTTGTCATTTTTGTCATTTTTGTCATTTTTGTCATTTTTGTCATTTTTGTCATTTTTGTCATTTTTGTCATTTTTGTCATTTTTGTCATTTTTGTCATTTTTGTCATTTTTGTCATTTTTGTCATTTTTGTCATTTTTGTCATTTTTGTCATTTTTGTCATTTTTGTCATTTTTGTCATTTTTGTCATTTTTGTCATTTTTGTCATTTTTGTCATTTTTATCATTTTTGTCATTTTTGTCATTTTTGTCATTTTTGTCATTTTTGTCATTTTGGCCATTTTGGTCATTTTTGGTCATTTTTGTCATTTTTGTCATTTTTGTCATTTTTGTCATTTTTGTCATTTTTGTCATTTTTGTCATTTTTGTCATTTTTGTCATTTTTGTCATTTTTGTCATTTTTGTCATTTTTGTCATTTTTGTTATTTTTGTCATTTTTGTCATTTTTGTCATTTTTGTCATTTTTGTCATTTTTGTCATTTTTGTCATTTTTGTCATTTTTGTCATTTTTGTCATTTTTGTCATTTTTGTCATTTTTGTCATTTTTGTCATTTTTGTCATTTTTGTCATTTTTGTCATTTTTGTCATTTTTGTCATTTTTGTCATTTTTGTCATTTTTGTCATTTTTGTCATTTTTGTCATTTTTGTCATTTTTGTCATTTTTGTCATTTTTGTCATTTTTGTCATTTTTGTCATTTTTGTCATTTTTGTCATTTTTGTCATTTTTGTCATTTTTGTCATTTTTGTCATTTTTGTCATTTTTGTCATTTTTGTCATTTTTGTCATTTTTGTCATTTTTGTCATTTTTGTCATTTTTGTCATTTTTGTCATTTTTGTCATTTTTGTCATTTTTGTCATTTTTGTCATTTTTGTCATTTTTGTCATTTTTGTCATTTTTGTCATTTTTGTCATTTTTGTCATTTTTGTCATTTTTGTCATTTTTGTCATTATTGTCATTTTTGTCATTTTTGTCATTTTTGTCATTTTTGTCATTTTTGTCATTTTTGTCATTTTTGTCATTTTTGTCATTTTTGTCATTTTTGTCATTTTTGTCATTTTTGTCATTTTTGTCATTTTTGTCATTTTTGTCATTTTTGTCATTTTTGTCATTTTTGTCATTTTTGTCATTTTTGTCATTTTTGTCATTTTTGTCATTTTTGTCATTTTTGTCATTTTTGTCATTTTTGTCATTTTTGTCATTTTTGTCATTTTTGTCATTTTTGTCATTTTTGTCATTTTTGTCATTTTTGTCATTTTTGTCATTTTTGTCATTTTTGTCATTTTTGTCATTTTTGTCATTTTTGTCATTTTTGTCATTTTTGTCATTTTTGTCATTTTTGTCATTTTTGTCATTTTTGTCATTTTTGTCATTTTTGTCATTTTTGTCATTTTTGTCATTTTTGTCATTTTTGTCATTTTTGTCATTTTTGTCATTTTTGTCATTTTTGTCATTTTTGTCATTTTTGTCATTTTTGTCATTTTTGTCATTTTTGTCATTTTTGTCATTTTTGTCATTTTTGTCATTTTTGTCATTTTTGTCATTTTTGTCATTTTTGTCATTTTTGTCATTTTTGTCATTTTTGTCATTTTTTTCATTTTTGTCATTTTTGTCATTTTTGTCATTTTTGTCATTTTTGTCATTTTTGTCATTTTTGTCATTTTTGTCATTTTTGTCATTTTTGTCTTTTTTGTCATTTTTGTCATTTTTGTCATTTTTGTCATTTTTGTCATTTTTGTCATTTTTGTCATTTTTGTCATTTTTGTCATTTTTGTCATTTTTGTCATTTTTGTCATTTTTGTCATTTTTGTCATTTTTGTCATTTTTGTCATTTTTGTCATTTTTGTCATTTTTGTCATTTTTGTCATTTTTGTCATTTTTGTCATTTTTGTCATTTTTGTCATTTTTGTCATTTTTGTCATTTTTGTCATTTTTGTCATTTTTGTCATTTTTGTCATTTTTGTCATTTTTGTCATTTTTGTCATTTTTGTCATTTTTGTCATTTTTGTCATTTTTGTCATTTTTGTCATTTTTGTCATTTTTGTCTTTTTTGTCATTTTTGTCATTTTTGTCATTTTTGTTATTTTTGTCATTTTTGTCATTTTTGTCATTTTTGTCATTTTTGTCATTTTTGTCATTTTTGTCATTTTTGTCATTTTTGTCATTTTTGTCATTTTTGTCATTTTTGTCATTTTTGTCATTTTTGTCATTTTTGTCATTTTTGTCATTTTTGTCATTTTTTGGGATGTTTATCATTTTTGTCATTTTCGTCATTTTGTCATTTGTGATGTTTATCATTTTTGTCATATTCGCCATTTTGCCATTTTTTGTCATAACTTTTGTCATTTCTGTTATTTTTGATATTTTCGTAATTTTTGTCATTTTTGCCATTTTTTACATTTTTTTGAAAAAATGACAAAAATGACAAAAAAGCCAAAAATGACAAAAATCATAAAAGTTACAAAAATGGACAAAAATGACAAAAAAAGACAGAAATTACAAAAATGACAAAAATGACAAATATTATAAAAATGGCAAAAATCACAAAAATGACAATAAAATAATGACAAAAAGGTCAAAAATGACAAAAATACAAAAAATTACAAAAAAAAACAAAAATAACACAAATGACAAAAATAACGAAAATGACAAAACGGATAAAAATGCTAAAAATGACAAAAATGAAAAAACAAAAAAAATTACAAAAATAGAAAAAATGACAAAAATTTAAAAAATAGCAAAATTCACAAAAAATGGCGAAAATGGCGAAAATGACAAAAATGACAAAAAATGACAAAAAGTACAAATAAATGACAAAAAAAATTACAAAAATACATTTTTGTCATTTTTTGATTTTTGTCATTTTTAACATTTTCAACATTTTTGTATTTTTGTAACTTTTGTCATTTTTAAAGTTTTTGTCATTTCTGTCATTTCTGGAACTTTCATCGATTGTTACCCTAATGGACAAAATTGTGACATTTTTAACAATTTCAGAATTCACAATTTCACAATTTCAGAACACTCGGGAAAAACAAATTCCATTAAATGTTTCATCCCTGTTTTCCCTCTTTGAGATTCCGTTTAGTCGAATTATAATTCGTAATGGAATGTATTCAATCACATACATCTTCAAAGTGAATTTTATAAATGCAGTTTGCGAATAAGATTTCTGCGAAAAATTAAAAACTTTTCTTGTGAGGTTCATGAGTTAAAAATCGCCCCAAGAATTATTTTCACATCTTGCATTCTGGTGTGTGACTCACGTAAACAAATATGTGTTCAAATTGTTTGTTTTTGCATTGACTCAACGACACCACCAGCAGAAGGAGAAGAATATATTTTTTCATTCACTTTCCAGTTCAGACAGTTTTGCGAATCCGTTTGTGGTACCAGTTCTTCGACCTTTCTAGACTGGATGGATATCGTCAACTTCTGCAAATATTATGCGATTCTGCCGAACATCCTATCGGTACCTTGAACGAGTATTCCGGGGAATTCCACCTGAAAGTCGTCGTCGCTAGGCGGCTTGGCCGTTTGGGTTTTGCATAAGCGGATTGGCTTGGCTTGCTGTCGTCTTTGAAAACTTGCACTGGAAATCATCAATGAATGGGAGGAAGTCGAACGTTGGGTTTTACGATGCGCGCATGTGACCGAGTTAGGGAATGACTCATTCTGAACATCCAAATTCATAATCGTTGGATCGAAAGTTTATGAATAATAAGTGATCGGCTTTTGAGGGCATATTAATTTCGTGGTTTTGATAGCGTTAGATTGAATTCTGATCAGAGGGTCTTGATTTGGGTCACACACAGGAAATCACCGAATATTTAATTTATATACACAATTAGTAGATAGATGGCTAATTTATATTCCAAATAAATTTTGAAAATATTTATTATCACATTGGTTGACCAACATTCTGATATGGATATGAATAAAGAACAGAAAAATTTAGAGCGTTATGTGAAAAGTCTTAGTAGATTAGTGGTCCTAAATGATTGCCTTGTGGTACACCGGAATGTAAGGAATAGGGTATTGATTGCTTCTTTGAGTTTTAATTAAGGCATACATCTCATTCCACGGTGGAACACCTTAATAAAACACAGTATCGTTTAGAATTAGGCCTATTTCAAAATTAAATAACCGGAAGTTACAATTGTTGTCTAAAAATAGGAAAGGAAACAAGCCCGGTTTTGACAAGCTTTTCCAAGTACAACGTAACATTCATGACACTCTCGAGATTGTTAGCAATTTCACCACTCGACAAACTGCTCAATATTTACCGACCGTGAATGACATAGAGGTGTTGTTCTTGCCAGCGGGTTACACTCAACCCAGCACCATTAATGTTGAATGAAAAAGATCCGTAGTTAGGTACGTGCCTCGGAAAAACGGCTTCCTCAAATAACATTTTTCAAAAGTAGGTAGGTACACAAACCGGGAGAGTCCATGTCTGCCTTTGTGCGAGAAATCGTATGAAAGGCACAGGACTCCTGCAGTTTGAATCCTTAAACACCCACTGGTTCCGTTTGGAAATCGAGAATACGAAAAAACAAAAAAATAAAACTCAACACAGCTCAGCTGTGAGAGAGCCAAATCCTTACGCACACTTCTCTCTGCGAATCCTTGATTTATTTTTCATAAGCATGAAAACGGCACAGCGAAAACAACACTTGGCAAAAAAAAGAAAATCACGTGGAAGGTCTCACAACATGTTGTTACGGTGTCGAAAATGTGGGTGCTATTTTTGCAGATTATGCGAAACCGAACGTGTGGTTGGTAGTTGTGCTCCCAATCTGTTTAACATTTTATTCATATTTCCTTTTTCTCCATATTTCACGACAAGCGAGGAATTTTTTTGTTTTTCTGATTTTCGTTTTTGGTTTTCTCGGCCCCTTGTCAGGCGTGGCTGTTTATTCGACGGAGAAAAAAATATAAAGAGCCCCGGCGCTTGCATGTGTATTACCTTAGCTTTGCCCATACAACAGATAGTTATACTTATTTGTAGGCCGATTATTATGGGAGCGAGAGGTTGTTGATAAAATCACAGCTGTTAAATCACCGTACCGGAGCGTTGAAAACTTAAACCATCCTACTTCCAACCCCGCCCCCAAGCGAGGGATTAAAACAGCACCTTCAGCCCAGATGAGGGGACTGGTGAGGATGTGTGCTGTTTTTCGAGATGAGCTTTGAAATAAAACAGCTCGGACGTTAACCGCTTTAAAATAGCTAACATGTATAGATAAGCTTAATTTAGTGATTTTAAATTAATAATGGATGTATGAAAATATGAGCTTCTTTATATGCTAGATCTTTGATAGGATGCATAGAGATCAAGATTCGGTAATAGCGGCATAAAGTTCGAAGCGATGAAAGATAGATATTTAGTAAATGTGAGTTTTTCCATCGAGGTGTCCTACCCGGGATTTCCCGACCGGAAGATCTCGGGAATAAACAAACCCATAAACATTAAATTTGACTTTTTTAATCAAATTTCGATGAACAACTAAAAGGATTCAGAGTAACAATAGTGAAACAATCTCGACTCAAAAACCTCGAAATATCATTCCAGCACCACAGTTATACAACCGTTTTCAAAAAAAAAAATCTCACTTGTTGGTAGTAATATTTAATCCCAATAAAGTTAGACTAAACTTACCAAATTGTCCAGATTTTGACCAGATTTTTTCACTCTATTTGCAAAATCAAATGAAAATTTCAGTTGAGTTCTTAGAACAATGTATCTTGCGTCCAAATCCTTGTTTTAACAAATTTTGTCGAAACAAACATAAACGATTTTTTGAAGCCTTAAATATGATTCTGAATCGGCTTATGTTTTTCTATAAATTATGTGTGTATTTATTTCCGGTAAATCAGTGCAATTATCATAAACAAACGAAATTTATTTCAAAACCGACGTTTCGATGTCGTATGGCATCATCTTCAGCGATGATAAAATTTGTGTGTGATGTTCTCTTATTTCTTACTCTACTTACAAAAATTGTCGTTGTTATTGCTTTTGGAAAGGCGTACTGTTCGAATCTGTTCGTCACTAGTTTCATTGTAAATAAAAAAAAAAATCCTAGTATTTTTTTCTTGATTTCAATGGAATAATTCCAAAATTTGCCTGTATATTGACCGGATTTTTGGGAAAACTTTGAAACAATATGCTCTCATTTCACAAGGTTTCAGGATAAAATTGTCTGGATTTGCCCTGCCCGGATTCTAAAAAAATATTATTGTTCTTGATTACAGTTTGGATCATCATTGGTAAAGAATCCTGCTTCAAACCGTGGTGGGGTTGGATTTCAATCTAAAATATGATGGATTTTCCATATTTGAAACTCATAATTTCGGAATATGAAAAGAAAATATTTCAAATTCAAATCATTTTTAAGGTTTGGATCTGAAATATTTGTCCTCAAATTATATGCAGAGTTGAAACATAAGAAAGTTTCATGAGTCCAGAATTGAAAAATGTGAAACAATTTCATCGTTCACAACTTTATTTAAATTCACAAGTTCTTTAAACTTTAAATTCCGAATCCAATAAAAGATTTCTGGTTAAAGGTTCTGATACAAATTTCGCATTTTTGTTTTAAATTCGTAGGATTTCTTATCAGGAATTTAGATTCAGGTTTTGAATTTGGGTTCTAAATGCAGACTTGGAACTAAAATCCAAGATTTGTATTCAGATTTAGTTAAATTTAGCTAAATTTAAGTTTTTCAACACTCTCCAAATTCACGCTCGATTTTATTTTTATTTTATTTACATAGTATTCCGTCTCACGACATAACTTGACGAACATAATTCCTAAAATTCACTCGGTCCATGGCAACCGTTCTCCAATTTATCGGGCACCCCACGTTCGCCAGATCACGCTCCACTTGGTCTAACCACCTTGCTCGTTGCGCCCCCGCTCGTCTTGTTCCTACCGGACTCGTGGCGAACACCTGTTTTGCAGGACAGTCGTCCGGCATTCTCGCAACATGTCCCGCCCAGCGTATCCGGCCAGCCTTCACCACCTTCTGGATACTGGGTTCGCCGTAGAGTCACGCGAGCTCGTGGTTCATCCTTCGCTTCCACACTCCGTACTCCTGTACGCCGCCAAAGATGGTTCTTAACACTCGTCGCTCAAGTACTCCGAGTGTACGCAGGTCCTCCTCGAGCAATATCCATGTCTCGTGCCCGTAGAGAACAACCGGTCTAATAAGCGTCGTATACAGGTTACACTTCGTGCGAGGGCTAAGTCTTCTCGACCGCAGTTGCTTGTGGAGTCCATAGTAGGCACGACTTCCGCTAATAATTCGCCTCCGGATCTCACGGCTGGTGTCATTGTCTGCGGTCACCAGTGAGCCGAGATAGACAAAGTCTTCGACTATCTCCAGCTCGTCGCCGTCGATCGTGACCTTGTTACTACTGGACAAGCGGGTTCGGTCGGTCTCGGATCCGCAGGCCAGCATGTACTTCGTCTTGGACGTAGTAATCATCAACCCCATTCTAGCGCCACGTTGAACATCATGCAGGATAGACCATCACCTTGTCGAAGCCCCCTGCGCGATTCGAATGAACTCGACAATTCACCCGAAATCCGCACACAGCACTGCGTCCCCTCCATCGTCGCCTTGATCAGTCTGATCAGCTTCCCGGAAAAACCGTTCTCGTCCATGATTTTCCATAGCTCGTTACGGTCGTAGGATTCGGGACAACACTTTATAGGCGGCATTGAGGACAGTGATCGCCCGGTAGTTCTCACAGTCCAATTTGTCGCCCTTCTTGTAGATGGGGCATATTACCCCTTCCTTCCACTCCTCCGGTAGCTGTTCTATGTCCCAGATCCGCACTATCAACCGGTGTAGACAATCGGCCAACTTGTCCGGGCCCATTTTGATGAGTTCAGCTGCGATGCCATCCTTCCCAGCCGACTTGTTTCTATTCAGCTGGCGAATGGCTTCCTTAACTTCACTCATCGTTGGGAGTGGCTCCTCTTCGTCGTTGGCTACGCCGGCGATGTACCTTCCCCCACCGTCTTGATCTCCTGCATGTGCGCCGTTCAGGTGTTCATCGAAGTGCTGCTTCCACCTTTTGATCACCTCACGATTGTCCGTCAGTATACCCCCCTCCTTATCCCGGCACATTTCGGCTTGCGGCACGAAGCCTTTGCGGGATGTGTTGATTTTCTGATAGAACTTTCGTGTTTCTTGGGAACGATGCAGCTGCTCCAGCTCCTCGAGCTCCTCCTCCTCCAGGCGGCGCTTTTTCTCCTGGAAAATTCGGACTCGCTGCCTCTTCCGCTGTCGGTGATCGCACCACTGCCGCCCGCGCGGCATTCTCTTCGTCCATCACCCTCCTACACTCCTCGTCGAACCAGTCGTTCCGTCGAGTTCGCTCCACATAACCGATGACTGTTGATGGCTGTTTTGATAGTATCCCAACAGTCCTCGAGAGGGGCTTCGTCAAGCTCGCCCTCTGCCGGCAGCGCTGCTTCGACCGATTGCGCGTAGTCTGCCGCGACCTCAGGTTGCTTTAGTCGCGCGATATTTAACCGAGGCGGGCGCCGGTTTCGCGTGTTGTTCACTACGGAGAGTTTTGGGCGCATCTTCACCATCACCAGATAATGGTCCGACTCGATGTTGGCGCCCCGACAGGATCTGACGTCGATGATGTCCGAGAAGTGCCGGCTGTCGATCAAAACGTGGTCGATCTGTGATTGAGTTTGGTACGCTGATCTCCAGGTGTACTTGTGTGGGAGGCGGTGCTGGAAAAAGGTACTACGTACGGCCAATTGAATTTATTTATAAACAATGCGGAAAGACATAACCCTGTTAAACAGCTAATAACTTTTTTTTCCTATTAAGATACGAAGTTACTGTCTTCGACAAAGTTGTTCAGCGGAAAATTTGTAAATTAGCACAAAACCCTTCAGCTGGCTCTGTTCCACAGACAGAAACAAAAATGATGTTGATTTTTCAGTACAAAATATTCAATTTTCCCATACAAACCTAAAAGCTCAAATTTTCTCATGTAAACGTTACTTAAAAATTTTGCAAAAAATCATGGATGCGTTTTTTACCAAGACGAAGCTTTTTAGACCCCAGGGTTTGAGAAATTCCAAAATGACCCCAAATCGACTCAGTCTAATGCGCAATCCCGGTTTGGCAGCCTTTAGTGTTGTCCAAATGTAATTTTTTTCATGAAGATGAAATTCTTCTAACTTTGTAACATGAAAATGGGTTTATTTTTTTTTTAATTTGAAAAAGGAAGGATTATCTGACCGTAAAGCAAATGTCGAGAAACACACTTTAAAAGGCTAAGTTGTGCAAATTTCAAAATATTTTTCAAAAACGTTCATTTTTTAGTTAATTCAAGGTGGGTTCAAATATTACAATAAGAAATTTGCAGAAGATATTTTTTAATGCAGTTCTCTTTGAATTCTTTTTTTTAAATTGACATAGAAGATAACGACAGTTCAATTTTCATGAAAACTAAATAATTCATTGTAATTGCCTGAACACATGTTTTTTCTGCATGAATAAATCTTAAAATATCTTTAGAGAAACATCCGTTTGTGTCAAGTAAACTTTGATGAATACATTTATTGATCAGAATTGATTGATACAAAGCGTTTCCACTACTTAAGACATTATAATTGATCATTTAAGACAATTGAAATGCATTTTAAAGCTTTAAAGTTTTAAGCTTTAAATTTACAACGCTTTACAATTTAATGTATTCAAAATGATTTAAGAATACCAAGTAGACTAAATTGGGTAACAACAATAACTATATCTGTTTCTTAAATTGGGAAGAGAATTTCCTGATCATTAATAATAATAAGCTTTTCCGTTCTGTTTGACTGGATTGCGTCATTGCGAAAAAAAAGACCATGGAATGGTATGCCACGAACAACGTCCAACGTGTGTCTAGAAACTTGAACCCATCCAACAATGAAAAGAAGAGTTTTTCGAGAAATTAATGGAAAAAGTTAAACGAAAGGTCCGGCAATTGACAATCACTAGAATGGAAGCTTGAATTCAAACTAAGAAACAATTTTGAATAAATCGTTCGACCGATTGAAATGAAATTTTATTTGACTAAATTTCAGATTTACCAAAGGTGGGATTTTTTTCAAATTTAATTTTTGAAACTGTCACTTTGTTTTAGACTTTATTTTTCGTTTCGGAATATTAAATTTGTAACCATTCCCCAATTTGTTAAAAAAAATATTACTGAGTTACTGAGTTTTGTACGAACAAGTTCTAAGAATAAAACATTGCTTCTCGAGGCTCTACACATTCGAAATCGAAGAATAATTCGTACCATCAATAGTTCTAATCACCTGCGGACACCAGTTTGAGCGAAGGGATGAATGCAAACAACAAATCTCAACAGCAATGATTTGATTGTCGACCGTATACCTAATTTAAGTCAGGGCAATATTCAGGACCCATTCACAAATCACAACCAACGTTCGTTTTTGATCTTTCACAGAATTGTCATCTAGTTTAAATCAAATTGATAATGTATATCCCAATCAAAGAAATGTTCAAAAAATTTGTTAACTAAATTTTCAACAGGTTTTAAACATTTGGAAAAGTCGAATACCTAATTGGAGTAAAAAAAAACTCGAGACACAGTACTGTGACTGTAAATACACCTCACTGTAAATTTATTACTGAATCAATAAGGACAGCAAAAGCAATACAGATATCATTTGTTATCTTTTGTGAGGGTGTAGCTACCGGCTTACAGAGCTCAGCGATTATTCAGCACTCCAAAACAACGTAGATACATAACGAATGAAGCTCTTTACTTCAAGTGCCAATTGCTGTTTATGCAATGAAGTTCTCAACCGATCGGAATTAATTACCTTCGAAATGTCGCTGCTTTGAACTTGTGTTCTCACCGATATTGAGTGTTTTTATCTTCTGAGATGTTTTATCCCATTAGATTGTTGGCGTAATATATGTTTTTTTTTTTGCTAAATCCTCCGGACTGCAGACTCCACAGTTTAGTTGATGAATGGGTTTTATTCATTCATCAGATGCTTGAAAGTTAAGTATGAACCCCGCGGGTGACGATCTGAAACACCCGATAGAAAAAAAAACAGCCGTCGATTGAAATTCGAATTAGCACTATTTACTATTTATCTACCTAGTTGCTTCTGTTACGAGTAGTGCTTAAGAGTCGCGAAATGTTGCTTTATTCCAGAAAGTGTCAGCGGCTTTGCCTGTGTCCCTTGCAGCAGTGCATAAAGCAATAGGTACGTAATGAATAATTTATGTCGCTGAAGCAATGTGCTAACCGGCTGAAACTCACGAGGGTTGTGTTATGTTAAGCTATGTTGTAGATTATGTACGGATAGCATTGAATTGTTATAAATACAGTACAGATGTACTGTCACCCTGTAATTAGTTTGATCACGTGTGGCTTATTTGAGGTAAAGCAGCGCGTTAAAAAGCACGAGATGGGATTAAAAGTGCACTTTTTTCAGCAGTTCTTCAACTGTTGATGACATTACAAGAAGCACGGTAACGTGATTGAATCAGATGGAATCTTTTGATTGCTTTGATTCTGTAGAATCATTTAACCAAGTAGGCTCACAACGCATACTAGAGTGAATATTTTTCAATTCTTCTAACCTTTGTTTAATGATCGAAGTCTTTACATGTTCTTACTAGAAAAACATAAAACTTTCCTCGGTAAGGCCGTAAAATTAGGACGAATAGGCCGAATACTTATTTTTCAAATTTTATACACTTACAGACTTATCAAATTTTTCAACTGATGTTGGATAATTTATAAAAAATCCAAAAGTAATGTTGGGAAAGCTACAAAATCATCAAAAACTTATGGTTTCAATAAAAGATCTTAGCCGTATCCGTGTATATTAGTTTCATAGTTTTCTACTTTGATTATCGTTTATTCCAAAGTTTTTTCATATATCCTTCGACATTCATTTGATTCAATATAAAATAAGCAATTTCAAATAGCTTGGCACCTGTTTTGACATTTTTTGTTCCAGATTTCACTGGAACCCAATTTCTTTGGCGATAAACGTCCTAGAAGCGAGAATTCATCTGATGTCCTTCTAAATATTGGTGACATTTTGAAAATCAAAAAGACCTCTACTTAAAGAAGATCTGATGTGTTATACATCCTTGTGACTACTGAAAAAAAAATGTTTCCGGAACATCGTTTACCACCATTGAGTTTCAAACACATAATAAAGAGGAAACAAGTAAGTTGATGGTTTTCATAAAATCCCAAATAAAACATTTAAAAGACTACTCCAGAGACCAGTTCACGCTGGTGAGGCTTCCGTATCGTATAAGAAGGTACCCTTAAGGGATGAAATGATGACCAGGTGTCAAAAAGAAAACATAAAGCTGAACCTCATACTTTTTTCACGCAGCGACACTTTGTCTAACGAGGTGTGTGCTCGCGCCCCCGGAAAAGATCTGCCGAGGTTCCTCCGAATGAAACAGCAACCGAAAAAAAAACTTTCTTTTTCATTGTCCACCGAGACCATGCCCCATGGGTCGTGGGTCTTGTGGGCTTTTCGCTTTTGCACCCCCTCGAGCGAGAATGAGAGAAGACCCAATAATGTATAGACACGCAATCTTGAATGGCCTTCGCATCTTTTGGCGGGTTTTATTTTGATAAACTTTTTTGGAAGTAAGCACCTATAGCTATCTTCCAATTGACGCTCAGGTGCTTTTTTTAACGTCGGTGTTTTGTTTTTTTTTTTCACTTTCAGCGGAACAAAAAGTGTTAGTCGCTGCTAGACTAGGGTTACCATACGTACTCTTTTAAGAGTACATGTACTCTTTTTCGATCGAAAAATGAGCGTATTCTTCTTTTTGTGAAATCTTGCCGAATGTACTCTTTTTTTTTCGTTCAAAGACATTTTATCAGAGAAACGAACTTATTTCTTCCAGTTCTTGAGTTTGTGCATTATATGTACAAGAAGTCCGATAGAAATGCAACACTTGCACGGTACATCAGGTTTCCCTACTTTATTGAGTTTTCCAAGAAAACATCACAAATCGATTAAAATCTAAAATTTTCGTTTAAAAACAAGTTTGCTATTTCATCAGCAGTACTTTTCAATATGTAAAATACAACAACTTCGATAGTTTTAAAACTGTTTTTAAGAAAGCTTCTCCCAGGCGTCGAAATAAACTGTGCAGGCCATGAGCGCCTTTGAATATGCAATTAGAGCTCAAACAGTTGGCAAAGAGCACAACAGCAATTTGAACTCCTGTTTAAATGCAACATTTTCTCATGTTTGCGATGTTCTGATCTCTATCTCTTCGAATAATCCAACCAACCTTTGACTTATCACTAAAAATCTGCAAGAAAATGTTAGTATTTTTTGAAAAATCATTATTGCCAGGTAAGTCACATAACTAGCAACTAATTGTCACTAATTGAATGGACTTAAATTTCTTGGTTTCTCCCGTTTCTTCTGAACATTTTGAAATATTATTTCAACGTACTCTTTTTGGCGTTGAAGGATATGGTAACCCTATGCTAGACTTTTCTTTGACTATTTTCGGTAATAGCTTGCGAAGAAAACTGAAATAGCATGTAGTTCGAAAAACTGCGGGAGGCTGAAGGTGAGATTTTAATTTAATTAATGCTCTATCTCTGCTGCGTCCGCTGGAAGTAGAGCGAATCACAGGTTTGATATTTATAGCCTCAAATGATTGGAGACCATTTTTGGCGAACTGATAAGGAAGTTGGATCTTTGGATGGTTATGCTTTGATACGACAATTAATTTAGCTAGTTAGCGGTTACGACGTTACGTAGGTCATAAACTATTTTTAAAATTTGACATTTATTTTTTAAATTATTTATGACAGACGCATTGTCTTCTCAATGGATAAGCAAAATTTAGCTTCCTGTAGGGAAAATAATCATTTGAAAACAAACTTTTAGTTTAATGTCTCTATAATTCAACAACAAACAAACAAAACATTTGAATATAAAACCTTCTTATGTTCAACTTTTGGCTTTTGGTTACTTAGGCAGATTCAGAAAAAAAATTGTTTTAGACTCTTTCAGGGTTCTATCTCTGAAAAGTTATACATACTGCCTAACCTTGATAATATAGATTCAAATTTAAGGAAAGATTTGAATTTTGGACTTTCTATCTCCTCAAAATTGAAAAAAGAATTGAGTTGTTGATTAGCTGTTTAATAAATCATGAAGTATTTAAAAAAAAATTTTTTAAATGGAACATACCTTCTAAAAACACTGGAAGCGACATTTTCGTGATTGGGAAGGCTATGCTTCTCTGTTGACGATTATTTGTTGTTCCTACTCCTAGTCCAAAACAGGACTTGGTGGTCTGCCTGCCTGCCTGCCTGCCGATTCCTTGTAGATGAAACCGACGAGAGTCCTGCTCCCTCTCTGATGACAAATATTAGAATATGACAGTTCACAGGATCCCAGAGTAGGGGCCCTGTCTGGCGCCGACAACGACTTGACGAGCAAGAGAGAATATGAGAGCTGCTTGTTTCCCTCACGGAACAGCAACTCGACGCTCCAAAATCCTGGTATCCTTTTTCCCCCCACTGAAGGCGATCCTCCTATTCCTCCGCCGTTTGCTTCGTCTTTTCAGGGATAGAAAATTTTCACTGACTTTTCCCGACTATCAACACACCACTTAGGGAGGACCGCGCACCACACCTTTTTCTTCCGTGCGGACAATTTCATTACAAAATATACATTTTCTCCATATGCATTTCGGAAGGACAATAAACGATCCTTGAATGGGCCAAACGCATCACCAAATTTCACCATCAATTTTCATCCGCATATTCTGCTACACCAGCCTGATCCCACAGTCTGTGGGATCTTTAGTGGGACAAAAATTGATTTTTCCTTTCAACCTAATCATGCCTTTTTCGAACCTGGATTTCCCCCTATGCCAACAGCTTGAAACATTCTTATTTCTATCACATCTTTACGCCAGATAACCACACCGCACAAATAAGTATAAATGAATAATTTCCACGGGCGTTTTTGCTTAAAATTTTGCTAACAAATTTTCACTTTTTCATACTGCAAGACGAGCTGTAGCATAATTCACGCACCCATTATTTTCGGCCTCCAGATGGCGCTCTCGACAAACACGGACTGCCAAAAAGGGATATGCTGCTGGTTTTGCTATGCTGGCGAAAAACCTCTGCTGGTTCAGTGTATTATGCTCAATGTTGAGTCAGCGCCGTCAGAGAGTAGCGACCCGACCGAATTTGTTGATTGGGGGAGGGAGCACCAGCCTGCACACACACCATCCGATCCGTTCCTTGCACACACCAAACACAGTTAGGCGAGAGGATACATTTAAACCATTTAAACAGTAACCAGCCAAGGATTGTAGGACTTTCGTTCGAAAAATTCACCATATAAGGCACACGCATGCACACCAGGAGGCACACATGTGTACTTCGAAATTACACAAGTCACCGTTACAACAACCCTTCCCAGCTGTTTGCATCCGTCCGAAGAAGAAAACACAGCTCCTTCAGGACAATCCCTACCTACACCGTTCGCCTTTTAAAGGTCCTCTTCCACATAGTCAATACACGGATCACCGTTGTTCGTTCGACACATTCAACGCGATTGAGAGTTGACTGGAGACTGACATGAATGAAGAAACGGGAGCGCTATCTTGCGGTTGCCGGAGACCAAAACAACAATAACAGCTTTTTTCACCACCGGAGAGAATCCGCCCGCGAGAGTACGGTTGAGTTGAGAAAGATCATATCAAAGAAGAATGGCGAAAAAAGTTCTATTTCATCAAAACAAGCGGTTTGTTGCTCGGACGAACATGTAGATGGTACTGATCTGAAAGTTCGTTCATCGCGAATGGACAACTTCGAAGCTCGCTATCAAGCCATTTTCAAATCGGCCGGTGATATCCTTTCAATTATACCATATCTGTATTCCCCATTAGCCGAAGAATACGACTGACACCCTTAAAATTGATTTCAATTTCAATTTCAATCAGGAACGAATCCCAATTTGTGTATAGATGAAAGTAAAACAGACTTAGGGAAACTTACAGCACTTAAACTCAAGCAGTTTTGAAAGTTGAAGTGATGAAATCGTGTTTAACTTCTTCCCGGGTAATTATGGCAAGTGCTTCTATTTTAAAATTTTTTGCACTCATTAAAATAACCAAACCTATTTAATGTAGCTCAATATGTCATGTTACACAAACCTATTTATATGATAAGTGCGAGATTACAGAAAATTACTCACGTTTTTTAAAATACACATCATCACTTTCATGATCATAAAGGCAGCCGATCTTTTTTTATCGTAGCAATCTATGCATTGAAAATTAATAAGTTTTCCGTCATTACCAAATCCGGTTTCAAACCTTCAAGTACATGTTTTTTAATTGTTTGGCCAGAGAATAACCCAAAGACAAAATGCGAGGCTGGGGTCTTAATGCCTTCAAGGAACCGTTGGTAAGGAACTGATTACTTAGAAACTTTTAACGATAAACTGATATCCAACATCTGTGATGCAGACTTGGCCACTCTATGCGCTATGTATTGGCGATCTAATTTGGGTTAGCTCGATGTCCATGCGTTGCCTGTTCAAAAATCCCGATGTCTGTCTAGATCACAAGAATAACCCTGAGCCCTGGCAAGCTTACCGGAATAAAGCCTATCGTGTAGGAACAATTTATGTGAACATTACAATTTTAGTCATATTTTCATTATTATTTTTCTATTTCAGCTGATACCGAACAAGTACGATTATTCTCAGCCACATCCAGCACCAATAATAGCAAATGGAAAAGTTATTGAACCGAAAAAGAAGTGAACATCCTAATTGGAGAAAATATTTGGCTTGTGATAGAATAAAAACTAGTCGAAACTATGTAATCCGCGTTATCACTGATTTATTCCGCTCTTCATTGTCTCCCGACCAACAGCCTACCAAAATGTCATTTTTAACAATTCTGGAGAGTGCTGGTAACGATTTTGCTTTTACACTTTTTTGTTGTTCAAACTTTTTAGTTGTTAAATAGTGCTACTTGAGTTTACCTGCTGTTCGGCAACTACCTCTTCCAAAAGAGATTTATTCCTGGTATTTCGGGGCTGGGCTCTCAATTTTGGAGTAGTCCCGGACTGGGGACATGAACTGAAAAAAAAATGAAATAATTGTTTATGCATCCTTTGAAATCATATGAAATGATTCTCTGCAAGAAGGTATAATATATTTTTCTATAGTGAGATAAAAATTTATCTCATTATCGACAAGCCTAACAAGATATTTAAAACCCAATTTCATTACAATTTATGAAAAATCGTAATCGCTGTTCCCCTTTATATTACTAAGGAGCTATTTGATTCATCAACATCTCTTCAAATCCTGCGGTCAGCATTGGGCGTTTCTTGAGCTTTTGGTTCGAGATCCAATTTTAGCTTCCGTCCAACCAGTAAACAACCTTTTGCTAACCTTTTTATATAACAAAAACGCTCAACTCTCTTCTCTCACCTTGTGCTGCTTGTTCCTGTAAGCTTCCCAGGGTTCCGGATTGCTGGTGCGGTTCCAGGTGACTTCGGGGCTAGAGATAGCCAGCCGAAGGGTGTAGAAAACGGCAGCAAAAGAACCAACGGCGATACAAGCATAAAGCGGAATCAGCTGGAATCGAAAAATTCCGGATTTTTAGTAAAACCTTTGAATGAGTGTGACGTAACCTTTGTTTTGCGCAGCTCATTTCTCAAGAAAAACAAGTACTTACCGCTGGATTTTTCTTCAGGCTGGCCATAGACATTCCCTGCAATCCTTGAACCATCTTGATTTATTCTAATGGCTTCCTTTTCAACAGAAATCACTTATTAACCACGAAATTCACTCTGATGATTTCGATTCCACTCGATGTACTATACAAAATGATGGAAGTGCAAATTTTTGAAGTTTCGATCAGGTGGCGTGACAGTCTCGTTCATGACGTTTAAAACAGACTGAACCGGTTCGAGAGCTTTTAGAACCGATTTTCAAAACTATAAAATAAGTGCGCAGCCAAAACGCACGTGGCGCTTGATCTATTTTGAGAATGGCGCGTGCAGTTTAATCAGTTGTCACGTTTTCTTCAAATAACATATAGCATCCCGCAGGCCCTTTTAAAACCTTGAGCAACCAATTCCGCGCGTAGGGCTGCGTTTGATGCCATAAATTTCTGTTTTTACTTTTAACGTGCATCAGTCCAGACAGCTGATTGCACCGATTACACCCATACACATTCAATCATGAGCATACTACCCAAGAAATTCTAATTATGCTACACACACTACTTGAAAATCCTTCCATAGAATACAGATTTGAATTTTTAACGATTTTTTTCTTGGTGGTGTTAGGAACCGAAGGAATCAAGCCCCAACCACCAGTTAGTTGAAAAAGTACAGCAGACACAGCAACATCACCAGTGCAATCGGCCAGTAAATCGCCATTTTGTATCAGTACCTCCACCCTCCAGAACTAAATCTCCAGAATGGTGAGTTTGAGCCAATGTCGGATTCTTCGGATTTATCACGAAACGAACACCAATCACATCTGTAGCCTTGAAAATTCGTTAGTAAACTGAACTTTCCAGCGCTCGTTTTTGTATACCGTTTTTCAATTTCTATCCCTGTTTCTCTCTCTCTAATCGTTCTCGTCCTGCGTTACCGCGTTTATCGATGAATACACGGTGAAATGAAAAGTATCAGATTAATTTATATTTAAGTTATATGGCTCATGTATCATAACTTTTTAAATATTCTTTTTTGTTCTAAATGTGTAATTACTCATCTGTATCCTACAGTGCTGTCCAATCGAATAATATTGCCTTTTATTTTATAGGGGAAAACATCAGATTTTACAATTAGACAAGAACGTACAGGAGAGTGGCTTGAAATCTTCGAACCAATCTTAGCTCCCACAAAGCATGAAATTGAAGAATTTTCCGGAGCTGCATATGTTGTGTCAAGGCAGAATTTCTATACAAACTACCAGGTACCAGGGTCAGGGAGCTAAGTGGAGACAGAACAACAGTGACTCGAAACGGCAAAAGACCAGCAGTTTACCGGAGGGCTTAAATTGGTATAATTAAAAAAACTAAAATCCTTCTTTGGAATCTATTTTTTTTTCTCTTCCTGCAGGTGGACAAACAAGCAGCTTATTTTATAAAAGGCTCCAGTGAAAATTCTCTTGTGAATCGTGTTAATGTTGACGAGCAGAGCCACCGCATTCGCATTTACGACCAAGTAACAGGCGGATTGGTTCCAGAAGATTTCGAGATGCAGTTGCGTGTAGATCGTGGCCCAACTTCAATTTTAAAAATTAGGAAAAATTTGAAACAAAACCATCTTTGTGAAAACCCTTTATTGTGTTAGGAAGATTTAAATGTTTAAGAAATAAATTTGATATTTAAATGAAAGAAATTTTTTGTTCATAGTTTGAGTTGGGAAATTTCATCTTATACATTTCCAATTAAAAGGCACAAATACATTCACACGTTTTTGTATTCACTAACACATAGGCGCGTATCAGTCTCACAAATACAATTAAACCATGCCAGATGTCATCGACAGCTGTCATTCTGAACCGGGAATACGTTTCAAGTAGAATCGGTTGGGCCATTTAATGCTTGAATTCAATGGGAGGAATGCTTGAAGAATGCTTGGAATCCAAGCATTCTTTCAAGCATTCCAAGCATTTATTTTGTTAAGCGGGATTAAATGATTGGAAATCGTGTTTTGCCTCTTATCTATAAATTGACATTCCCATACCAAACTGGGGCAGATAACTGCATTTTTGCAAAAAACAAAGTGGCCTTTTAGCCGATAAGCTTCTTTATCAGTTGAGGCAACACGAATAATGAGTGCATTTTTTGCATCGAAAACAGAAAAAGATTATCGCCGAGGTTGAGTGAGCATATGATTTCGAGCTTCCTAAACACTCTCAACTGGATAAATAACGTGATAATTTAAAATGTGTGAAACTAAAAAAATGCGAATTTATAAGCAACAAAATGATAAGCCGTCATCTGGCCAATGCATGCAACGATTGCATGAAAGCCAATCGTATGTTGCTTAAAGCAGACAATCAAGCAAATTATGGTTTTTCAGGGATTAACGGTGGAAGCGTCGGGATAAAAAAAACCATCGCGCTTACTATAGGTTGAATAGCAGTCTACAGAGAATATGAGAATGAAATGTAAGAAATATTTTATCATTCAACACACAAATGACTAAATACGCTTTTTCGATCACTAGCAAACATCTCAAGTTACACATTTTAAGATTTCCCTACAAAAAAAAGTGTTTTCTAGAACTCAATAATGTCAGGCGCAATGGGCACAAGAAGTAACATATTTTTTATCATGGAGGCTGCTTTTGACATTTTTTTTTCTATTTTTCATATGAGTGCTCTTTATATTCAATAAATATTTGCTTTAAATTTTTTTTTAATTTTTATATTGAATGAAAAATGCTTTCTGAAGAAAGAATGGGCCCTAAGACAAGTCACGAGCCATTTTACTCGAGTGAGATTCAAAAACTTCCCGAAATACCTATTGGCCTTTTTACTCACGGCGAAATTTTGAGGGGAAAAAACCTTGACTTGCTCTTTACTCTTACACAGATTTCCATAGAATGACAGCTAATCGGATTGAAATTGAAGTGAAGGGTATCGCCTTCTCTTTATATCATACGAGAAATCGTATACCGGGATTGTGAGCGCGCCCATCGCCAACTTACTTTTCACTCCCGGGATGAAGGAACGAATGAAGATCGGGGTTACACATTCATAAAAAAGCTATTCGCCTTATACAATTAAACTATACTAAAATCAGAAAAGTTAAAAGAAGATCTTAGTTGTTAAAAGAAGATGTAGAATAGAGAATTTAACACGTTTATGTGGTTATCAAGATTTGTTGGCGCATTCGTTGTATTCAAAAATCTATATCGATGTTTTTCTTATACAATTGTGTACACAAAATAGTCCTTCATCCTAAAGTAATGGTGGAATAATTCAAGCAACTTTACAAATATTCCTGAAAAATAACTTCCAAATAACCATGTTTACAATCCGTTTGCTCTACTGAAATTTTTGAAGGTTATTTTTCCCGTTCTTGTTTATGAACTTTAGCTATTGTGCGTGAGAAACAGCTCAATACGGATCAGCGATAAAAAAAAAATTACCGGTCATTGTATTTCAGAATCAAGGTAAGCATTGCGATTTTTCACGTTAATTCAATTTTTTACTTTTATGTGTGACCCTATGTTTTTAAAGCATTATTTTTGTTGTGTGGGTTTGATCGAAAGTCGACTTTCACAGTAAAGGCGCTTTGCTTTTCAAAGTACGCAGCCATTACCAGCCATTGCGAGCAGAGGTGCCAGGTGGTTTTGACAAAAATCAGGACACCTCGAGGAAAAATCAGGGTTTTCAGGACACCACTAAATTGACGAAAATAACATGCAGCTCTGCTTATAGTCCTATTTGCCGCTAGTAGTATTCGTGTCGCAATTCAGGGCGTTTCACTAACACTTTTTCATTTTGGGAACATTAACCTAAAAAACGACCGTGTTCGTCGGCCGGCTGCTCGATTTTTGCACTGGAATTTTTGGAGGTTAATTGTCCTGTTCTGCCGCTCATAGCAAGTCCGTCCCATTTGCATTTTTATCATTTTTGAGTTTATCCGTGGAATCACCTTAAAATTATCGGTAGTTTTAGGAGAAAAAAATTTTTTGAGTACTTTGTTCTGATGAACATTGAAAAAAACCTCAAGTAAATTTGTCCCATCGTGAAAATGATCGCAAGTCGGTCCCAAAGTCAACAATTATAGTGATAAACGACCATGTAGTGTGCTTTGAAATATAACATTGCTACTGTAACAGTTGTGCAGCCTGCAGTTATATTGGATATGATACAGATCAAGCCGGCAATTACTCGCGTGTTATAAAAAAAAGTGAAATATTTTTGCTATTTTCCGAACATTCTACATAAAATTTAAATTGTATAAAATAATAACGCAAAAAAGTCTTTACCTACAGTTCTCTTCATACCCTACATTAAGCTTTCTAAGCTTATTTTTGAATGTATCCGGCCGGGAAAATTCGATCAATTTCACCCAAAAATACTGCAATCTCCTGGGCAATGGATTTCTAAATTTTAAACTCAAAATACCGGGCCATAACCGGTCAATTCTGGTCAAAATCCAGGTATTTTCCTGTAAAAGGCAAGAGAAAAGGTAAAAAATGAACACATGAAAACAGATTTTTTTTACCAAGACACATCAACGGCGGGCATTCAAATCTTATTTTACTATTCCAAAAATGTATGCAAAGCTATTTTATTTTATATTCGAAGTAATTTGTCCCAAAAATGATACATTTCATGAACTAAATGAAGTTTTTGGTTTGTATTTTGCAAAAATTGTGAAAAAAACTCAGAAAAAACGGGTTTTGTTTTCTCGATATCCGGGCAACCGGACCAGACCGGGTATTTCCCATTTATTCTTTAAAGATCCGGTAGCCTGGTTGAAATTGGGCAATCTGGAATGCTTACCGTTGGTTGTTCAAGAAATAGGTTCCGATAGACCGGGACAAGCTCTCTTCTAGCCTTGTTTTTGCATCAGCGTTAGCAGTTGGCTATGGAATGGGACTGACTTGCTATCATTTTTGCTAGATACCTACCATGAAAATAATCGCATATGCGTCCCAGAGCATAATTTTCATCACAAACAAACCAAATTTTGGTATTTTTTAACGAGCAATGATGCAAAAGTATTTGTTTGTCACGTGAGTAACAAATGCTGTTGATTGCCGCCATCAAAACCGCGGGAAAATTCAAAAATTCTCAAAACAAGTAACCAAATTCAATTGCTGTTTTCTCAACTCAACAAAAACGCAAATGGGACGGACTTGCTATGAGCGGCAGTGTTCTCGTCCGTACACGCCAGTGAGACGCCAGTTAATGTGCGTGAGAAATGTCAAAAACAACTCTATATTACATAATTAAAGGCAAAATACAGGTGCTGAAGACGCTTCAAATTATGCAACTAAAGCGAGAAGAACCTTGGATGCGCTTGAGATTAATCTAGAATTATCAGCTGATAATTATCATCGGTTAATCTGGTTAAATGATTTTATTAAACATTTGTTTGATTTTTGCACCATTCAACAATAAATTCAGTTAAAGTTTTGATATTTTTGTAAAATCAGGACATTTTAAAGGTAATTTTTCAAAAATCAAGACAAATCAAGCGTTTTTGAAAAATCAGAACGGCCTCTCGAAAATCAGGACAAATCCTGAAAAATCAGGACACCTGACACCCCTGATTGCGAGCTTTATTCAAAACAGTTTTTCACCAAATTCATTGTTATGATTATTTCAAATTTGTTAAAAAGATTATCGAGTTCAAGTACAATTTCGGTAAGTAAACTAGCTAAGTTTGAACATCTTTTCCAATACAATTGTACAAAGCCGGTAATGTGAATTACGGTGTTTCAATAAATGCCGGTCCCAACCGTCCCAACAAGTTTGTGAACCTGGTACACGGTCAAAATGTTTGATAATTTTCTATTGCTTTCCTTTGGAGGTTTGCATGGTAATTCCAGTAATTCTACCAAAATATTTTTAAAACTTTTTTGGGGCCGTGCTGGTTTTCAATGATTTTTTCAAGCTGGTTTCTTTGGCAGTTTAGCTGAACAAGCTCGCCATTAAGAGGAGAAGAAGCTGGTTTCTGGTATAAGCAATCTGTACCAAACAAACAGTTTTAAACTTAAACCTTGTGTAACCATTATTCTTATTCATGAATTGAAACTGAAATACTTACGTGTGTCATTACAATTCATTGAAATATATTTTTTCTTAATTTTTATTCATTGCCTTCAATACCCTTAATATTGTGGAAATAAGTATTACAGCAACAATGTATCAACCATAAAGATTTGTAAATGCCTAAACCATATCCACATTAGGCTATTTTTTAGACAGAAAAACACTTATCTCCTCATTTAAGTCAGTTTTTTCTTCAGAATGATTTCTTAGAGAGTGACAGAATTGTACAGACTAGAATTCATTAATTCACTTGTTACTATCAAATTGTATTTTCTTGACCCTTACTATGATTTTATATCGATGGGTTGACGTTAAATCAATAAAGCACAATTACAACTTAGTTGCTGCAACGAACTTGATTCAGGAAACTTTTGACTGACCTTTGTTGCAGCAACTAAAACAGCTTAGAGTAAGCTAAGTTATGCTCAAATTATGCATCTGTTTCAAACTTAACTCATGTAATATTTTTTCGCTTTAGTTTAGTTTAATTTAGTTTCTTTATTCAGTTTTATATACAAACATTTACATTTTTGATTTTATACTCCACTGGTTACACCGTTTTAGTAGTATATCCTATGCTAGCTAAACCCTAAAAATCTATGTTCAACTAAAATGTTTTTATTAATGGTTTCAGTGTTTTCATTGTTGTTATTGTTACTTTTTTGTATCGTTGAATCAATCAATTTGATATAATTTTATATTTTGTTATCACTCGTCAGTTAGTTTAGTTTCCAAAAATATGTATACACAGTTTGCTTTATATTCACCGTACAACTCCTTAAACGGCATTACCATTTTAGAGTTCTAAAACAAATCTCTTTTATGTAATGTATTTGTTATGTTGTAAATATAAATAAATTCTTATGCCTCATCAGATTTAATTGAAATTATTATTAAATGGAATTATAGTTATCGTAAAATTACATCAAGGTGTTTCAAAACGCAAAAATTGTAGTGTAATTTCTCAAAAAGTTCTGACTTGTTCATCCTAACTGTCTCAAATCACTAGCAAAAATAATCAATGAATCCTTTTGTTCTATCCAAGCATAAATTCTCAACCATCAAGAGATCGCTAACAGCCATGAAATATTTAAATCAGCAAGAAGCAATAAGTGTAGACGAGGAGCTTTTTAACGATTATAAATTCAGTGTCGATCAGTTGATGGAACTAGCTGGCCTAAGCTGTGCCCATGCCATCGCTGACTGTTACGACAATCAAACGCTTAAAAACCGCAAAGTACTAGTTTGCTGCGGACCAGGAAACAACGGTGGAGATGGGTTAGTTGCAGCTAGGCATTTAGCTCTGATGGATTACAAACCACGTGTATACTATCCGAAACGCAGCGATAAGCAATTGTTTGTCAACCTGCAGCATCAGTGCGAATCGATGGGAATAACAGTTGACAAAGAATGTCCTTCCTTAGAGCTGGTTGAGCAGGAATACGGACTGATAATAGATGCACTTTTTGGATTCAGCTTTCGGCCGCCTGTGAGGGAATCATTCACATCGGTGATGGACATTCTAAAGAAAACAACTGTACCTATTGTTAGGTAAATATATCTCAAAACATTTGCTAACAGAATATATACGTTGAAAAAACTTATTTCAGCGTTGACATTCCAAGTGGTTGGCATGTGGAAGACGGCCCTCTCGATGCGAGTTCTTTCTCACCAGACTGTCTGATCTCATTGACTGCTCCTAAACTGTGTGCGCAGCACCTAAAAAATTCAAAACACTATCTTGGTGGACGATTCGTTCCCCCTAAACTACAGCAAAAGTACTCAATGGGGTTGCCGAATTATGAAGGTAACAATCTATTTGTAAGACTGTGTTAAGTGGTTTGTAATGATAATTTTCGAATGAAAAAAACTCAATTGTTCTTATTTGCAATACACAACTGTTTTAATAATAAATATTGCCAAAAATAACCTCTGTTGAAAATATCTAAATTTCCGAATCACCATACCTTATAATTGTACAACTTGGTTCAACATTGTTTCCGACTATTTTTGCACATTTCCCCACCCACTCCTATACACTAACTCTGCAGCTCTTCTGGGCCTAAAATAATTTAAAGTCACATCTTCGATCTTGGGGAACGGGTTACAGTTGGTACTTTTACTGAGAAATTCCTTTTTCCCCCGGTTGTCACTAGCCGATGGATTTGCGCCGAAATCGGGGAGCTTTGTGAGAATTAACGTTGAGCTGCGCTCCAATCGTCCCGGTGCCGTCAGGGAAGTTTGACTGTCCCTACCAGATTTGGCCGGCGACGATGGCGGTTGGTTTTGGTTGTTACCGTTTTCAGCTGTAACGAAAATACTTTTTACTGATCCCGGTTACATGATAGTATTCAAGAATTCACAACCTACCTGGAGGTAATCGAACTCTCAGTAGAGCATCATCCGGAAGTTTCCATTTTTTCAGATCGTCGTTCCACTCCGAGTCCATTTCGAGAACTTCGAGATTCCAATACCGACCATCTTTCCTCAGTACTGGCATGGCTTTCTGGAACACCGCATCGAAGAATAGAACCTTCTTTTCAAGGATTCTTATAGTAGCTAGGTAGTCCGCTCTATCTATTTGAAATTCACTCTGAATGTCGGAAATGTCACGCTCTAAAGATTTGATCCGTTTACGTTGGGTCCGAATCTGCTCGTAACGTACTTTAAGCTCCTGTTGAATATCCGTGTAATGGCCTTGAAGAAGATCGCGATCTTCGCTTTGCTCCACACGACTGATCACGTGTGCCAGAGCATTGAGTCGTTTTTCCGAAGCTAGTTTGTTTCTGTATCGCTTCTCTTTGAGTTGAACATCATTGGCTCGTTCTCCACCGATAAGTGCATCTTTGATTTCTTTAATTCTACCATAGATTTCCTTTTTATCTACAGAAGGAGGCACAGTCGTTGCCACGTTGTTTGAAACGACTTCAACTGTAGTCTTGGGCGGATGTTTCTTTGATACCAGCTGTTGCATTTGTCCCTCATAATAAGATTTAATTTTTTCTATGTCTTTGACCAGCTCTTGTTTGGCGATTTTTTGTTGCTCGTAATCCTTTCTCAGGTTGGAAAGCTGCGACTCATACTGTCCTGTTAGTAATCGCCTTTCTTCATCAATCATAAGCGGTGTTGGAGGCACAGCAGTACTTTCTTGATCCACATCTAGCGATTTGCCTTCACTGAGAAGCATTTGTTTCAATCGTTTAATTTCTTGCTGATATTCTCTCAGCATGGCATCTTTGGGATCTTCGTTCACTTTAGGTTTATTTGCAATACTCTTTGCACGACTCGCGTAGCGCAACGTTGACAAGGTTTCATCGTAGTTCGAATCCGCCGGTGATATACATGCTATCATTAAAGTTTTCGTGTTCCCGCCAAGCGAGTCTTGAAGCAGCCTTGTCAGTTTAGAATCCCTGTAAGGTACATGTTTTGTCTTTCCATCGACCAGTGCCGAGATCACATTTCCCAGCGCAGATAGGGAAAGATTGATTTTGGTAGCTTCCTTCAACCGATCGCCAGTCGCTCCTGTCTTGCTTTGACGCTCAGAACCGGCTAGATCGACCAGGTTCAACTTCCCCCGCTTTATCACAGCATCCTTACTGCCATTTGTTGACATTTGTTCTAGACTAATGGTAAAAATTGAATGTGATCGAGAACTCTCAATGTTCATCAACGTTGCTCCAACGATGCGATTTTTAGCTCCCATTTCCAGCAGCTCAATACATTCCTTCATCCCATGGACTGTATGCATGGAAAGCCCCTGAACCGTGACTCCTTCACCAGGAATCTCTTTCAGCGCCAAACTCGGTCCGCTACCACCGGAAACTTGCAACAGATCCCTAATGGTCTCATTGTAAATCTCCAAGTAGCTCACTAACACCAAATATCGCACGTCACTGCTCACAGCTATTGCTTCGAATACATGCTCGAAAGATCTCGGTATGATACCGATGTTGTTGGCATTGTTTGGATCCACTCCCGCTACGTTGTAGGTTGTGCCCTGCATGGTGTGCGACTTTCCGCATCCAGTCTGACCGTACGCAAAAATAGTCGCATTGTAGCCTTCGAGTACACTCTGGAAATAGTTAAAAGGTTAAAGTGTTTAATCTTCTGATTTTATGACCTTGAACGGAAAGCCTTCAAACCTCCACTAGCGGATAGCAGATGTCGCTGTAAATGTTCTCCGTAGTAGCTGCATAACCATAGGTGTTATCAAATTTGAACGACTTCTGTGGAGCGTTCGAATCGCTTGGATTGTCCAAATTCACGCAAGAATTGTCGATTTGTATAATGTTCTAGAAGAAAAGGAAAAGTTCTGAGTATCGTTGAATCAAAATTACCATCGAATCCCGGCTTACCTTGTACCCCGCTTGTTGTTCTCGTTTGTTCATAGGCCGACAGCGGACCACTACTTTTACGTTCTCCGCCATTGTTCGTTCTAGATTTCTAATGTTGCTTCTTCGTTGTAAAAAGATTATCTTCTCGAAACGCTCACTACATCAACCACGCGTGGGACAAAAGAGCTGCTGTCCAGGAACATGGTATTTCCCCAAGTGGGGGATATCTATGAATCAACGTTCCGTGTCTCTTGAATTGTCCAGTTGAGCGATAATGTTTACGATGGCTGACCAGCACAGCACACGCAAGGGCCATTTCCGTTACTTGGCAGCTTTGGTGGCAGCTCGTTGGTTGTGATGAAGTATGCAAGACATGTAAAGCTGCACCTAGAAAGATGATAGAACATTTAATTTTAACATTGACGATTTTCACGGCCACTCGTGACTTCAAATAAGTATTTTAATTAATTTGTTATCGGTCGAAATTCATCCCAATGTCCTTTTAGCACTGCAGTGAAAAAAAACCATCTAAATCGATTTAGTTAGGATCATTGTTTTCAGGTCATCTTCATCTATTGACTCCGTCTTTAGTGAAAAAGACAATCTACAAAAGCTGTTATTCTTACAAGCGGCTGCCACATTTCACAAATAGTTACACCGAAAATAATTTTCACTTTAAAGGTAAGTGACATCTGGAGTGAATTTGCGCCATACGTAAATTCATGTGAATTTTAAGTGACCGTCAAGTGAAATCACTTAAGTGAGCGATCAAGAGAATTTCAAGTGAATGGCAAAATCAATTTAAAATGTTTGCTCAGGTCAATAATATCTTTCGTTGTAGAGGTTTTTAGGTGAAATTTCGGAATATCAAACATTAATCAACTTTGTTTCTACAAAACAATTATTTATTTAAAAAAAATACAACGTAAAAAAACGTCACTTTTTCTCCTTATTTGGGTTCAAAAAGATTTTTCGGCTTCGAAAAATCATTGACTTCCTCACTTTGACGAGACATTCGGGTTGATATTTTCTGAAATAGTAATAAAAAAAAATTAAATTTAACTAGTATTTATTGTTTTGCATCATACTTACTTTAATTGCACTTGAATATTTCGTATCCGAAACCTGATTGCTTCAAAAAGGTTTCTGCGACGTGTTAACCGGTTCACACGATGTTTCTGTCGGTCGACCTATGGAAAATATCATTGTTTAATAACATATAAATTACTTTAATTCTGCACCTACCAACTCAAACAAACCTCTGTTTTTTCTTTTCCAAACAACAATGAAATAATCAATACTGACATTGTTGACATTCGCTATGCAAAAAATCACTTGAATTTTAAGTGATGGGCAAGTGAATATTGGCTTAAGTGACTGTTCAAGTGGATTTCAAGTGAGCATCGAAGACATTCAATGCCGGTCACTTCAAACTCAAGTGATGAGCTAGTGTATATTGATTCGGTCACTTAAAATTCAAGTGAGAGGCAAGTGAAATGTACATGAGCCACTTGAAATGAAGAAATTCACTGAGTTTTCACTTTTAAGTGAATCTTCTAGTGTTTTTTAAGTGTGATTTTGGGTTCAGTGTATTAATGGTAGCGCATATGTAAATGATTTGTAAATGCTTAGAGAGTCAAACATTCATTAGGCAAACTCGCTAATGACATACATAGTGTACCAGAAACAATAGAATAGCACCTGATAAAGGAAAGTCAAATAAGTAGATACTCCTACCGACTAGCGTTATCATAAATCAGAGTACAAATCAACTGAGGACGTTCAAGAGATTATCTGATAATTACCGGAGTAAGTGCAGATGTCCGCTTTAGGGATACGGTTTGATGTTCATCTACCTTTAGCAAATTCAAATACAAACCAACAAACATGGATTCGATAAAAAATTAAAATAAAATAAAAATTTGTGTACTATCCAAAAGTTCCGTATCAAAACGTCAATATCCGTTGGTGTTCAAGAGGTACCCCTCGCTCCCCTCAGGAAAAGTGATCCCCAACGTCCAGCAGTAGGTACCCAACTAACGATTTGATAATAGAAAAATCGATACACAATTCCATTCGGACGGATATGATGTTTGCATACAGTCACATGAAGGATGACACGTAGGCGTTCATATAGGGAATTCAAACAGCAACAGCAACAACACATGTTATCAATCGTTTTCTCGCGCCACAGACAAGGTCAATCGAGAAAGCAAGTACATAGTGAAAACGGAACCAGTTCGGAACACATCAATATTGCAATGGCTCGGAACCCTCATTATTGAGTCAACGTTCTCATATGTTGGTAGAGAACGCAAGTTTCTCGATTTGGTGTTTCTGGCGAAAAGTTCATCGACATTTTTGTATTTGATCAGGATATTAGCTGAAGTGGATTAATGAATTAGTATGAACTCGTCATCCATCAGCTACCCAATTAGAGGCAGTTTTTTTTCTGTTGCGTAACAAAAAATAAATACAGAACTCACATAATTTAATAATTCGATCGATTATCTTTCTTTTTCTTCAAATATATTGAAGATGATTAACTAACAGGAATAATTGTTTATTTAGGATATCCGAATTTTGCTTGAGTTAAAAACTGGACAAGCGTATAATTTCGTAGAAACATTGTAGTTGGTTTAAATATAATTACAAAAAAAATTGCTACTTGTATGAAACGTACATAGTTATTGATTTAGTTTTTTTTGTTATCCAATCAGCTTGCGGAATTTGCACTCTTCGAAGCACTTGGCATGTGATCACAAACTTGGTACATCTGGATTGAACTTGATAAAAGACGTTTTGCAATAACGAAGCCGACAGGTGAGTACTATCCTTGTACGAATATTTATGTGTATATATGACCTTATGTCTGAACGCTATGTGCAGACAAATGTTGGCAAAGTTTTTGAAAATCCTCTGGTTTCTCGGTGTTAGTCATGGATTACGCGCTGAGCCAAAAGTACCGAAGTCCAATGTCTTGTTTTGATTAACCCTAATCCGCTCTTGAGTGTCAATATGACACCCTGAAAACCCAGAAAAAAAACTCCCTCATCAGACCTTGAGTTTCAATTTGACACTTCTCGCTTAAATCGCCATATCTTTCTTTTTCTTAACCGATTTGCAAAAAAATTATAGTTTTAGAAACCTCGTAATGTATCGGAAATATTCAGCTACAGCACTTCAGTTTTTCGTTATTCAAAAGCTTTAAAAAAAACGAAAAAACACAGTTCAGGAAAAAAATTGTAGATCAGCTACGAAATGCTCAAAAAAAATTTCTAGAAAGCTGAAGTTAGAAGCTCTACGTTGCCGCACAAGGTTTTTTTTTCATTTTTATAAGTTTATGATAAAAAAATGTAAAAAGCAGTATAAAAATTTTAATGAAGGCAGTATTAAGGGAGGAGCAATGGGGGCGATTGCCCCGGGCCCCCGGGTCAAGGGGCACCCCGAGGAAAATTAAAATTTAAACATTACTTCTATCATACTGCTTTAATTCCTGTTTAATGTTTAATATAACAGATAAGGGGACCTGGGCTTGTGATATGGTTCAGTTGGTAATTCAGTTGCCTCCTGAGCCGATGTCCGCGAGTTCGAACCCAAGAATAAACATCGGAACACAGTTGTACCGGATTGTTTTTCAATAACTGTCCGCCAATGGCAACGTTGATATAAAGTCGCGAATGCCATTAATCTAAGCAGAATTCGATGATAACTCGAAAAAAAAAATCTAATAAAAAGTGACTAAAACCCCCAAAATTTTTCATTTTTTTATCGAAACACGTCAGCAGCATTCAAATCTCTTTTCAATAAATCCGGGGAATCTGGAATGTATACCATACAATAAATACTACATCACTTTCTCTTATTTATTGAATAACAGGGTGTCGACTACCTGGAAAAACCTAGAAAATCAGGGAATTCAATTTGCATCAGGGAATATCAGGGAATTTTTCCACCAATCAGGGAAAAAATAATAATTCTCGGATATGACACTAATAGTGTTTTCGTTTATTGGCAGTGGCAACCTAGTTACCCACGAGTTTTGCCCTAACTGCTGTTATTGTGTTCGTTTATTAATTCAGAAGTCCACTAGTTTTGCCCGAGATTTGCACCTCAAGCAGGCGGTTGCACCCCGTGAAAATTGTCAGTGTTGGGGGTAAGCATAAGGTTGAGTATAGCAACCATATATTTGCATCGTCCCGGGTAACGATTCTGTTTGTTTATTCAGAAAAAGTTTTGCCCCTTGCTAGTGGAGAAAAACGAAAACGGCATAAGAATGCTATGAAAAAATGTCCTAAGCTCAGCGAAAAGCAAGTTCTGCAATTTCGTATCGAATGCAAAGGAATGCTGAAGGCAATTGTACTTAAGTTAATGAAGCGATCGCCATTAACTTATCCTCTGACCAAGGTCGCCTCTTGCCTTAATCCGGCAGTTATCAGCAGCGATACCAAATTGGCCAAAAACGATTTGAGAAGACTTTGACTATATTGACAGATACTGGACGCGTTAGTGGATCCTCGGCAGATTTAGCAGTACGGCAGTATTCCGAAGTGATTGCCAGAGGCGATAAATTTGATAATTATGACCGTAGCAAAGAAAGGCTGGATCATTTTTGGAGTGGAGTGCTAGCAAATGCCAAGTGTCCAGAATTCTTCAACATCGTCAAATTGATCTGCTGTCTTTCACATGGCAACGCGTATGTTGAACGTGGTTTTTCCGGTTTTTCAGTGGTGGCTAAACGACAAATCTATGATGCTGATTTTTATGCTGGAGGGATAAGCTGGAGAGAGTTAGAAATTCACATGCTCTGTATTTAGAAGACAAAGATCGCCGCAAAAAGGAAGCTCTTGAATCAGATCAAACAAAGCTGATGAAGCGTCATCGAGAAGCGGAAGCAAAATCGCTTGAGGTGAAACGGAGGAAAATTTTGGAAGACGCACAGAAGAAGGCTCAAAGCTTGCAAGAGAAAATTGTTATGCTGAAATCATAAGAATTTCTACAAGTGGATCCGAACTGGCTGACTTATCTTAAAATATTTAATATCACAAATAATACTTCCATTAAAATGATCGTAATAAATTAGTTTTCTCGACTCAAAGCATTCTGTGCAATTATTTTCGGGGGAAATATATTTTTTATAACTTTAAGTTGCTTCTCAGGTTGTTTTTCAAATCTGGAATTTTCTTGAAAAACGACTGGAAAATCAGGGAAAATCAGGGAATTTAATTACCAGATATGAGTCGACACCCTGAATAAAGAAAAAATATTCCAGGACTTTGTAGCGGATAAAGCATTATTTTATAATAAGGAAGTATTTTCTCCTCATTTAAAAAAATGTAACGACTTTTTCGGAGATAGATTCATTTTTTCTAAGCTATGTAAAAATTAAAAAAAAAAAAGTAAGTACTGAAATCAACAGTTTTTGAAAGAAAATTTTCAGACATTTTAAAAAAGTGATGAAAGTGAAGAAAAACATTCAAAATCTTTTTAAATCGTAATTTTTTTCGGGCTTTGTTGGGAATAAAATAATAAAACCAGGAAATCTGGAATGGCCACTTTGTAAGTACACCCATTTTTGTCTTGAAAAATCTGAGTTCCACTATTGAATCTAAGATTTAAAATTCAAATTTAAACTTTCCAACCTGATTAAGCCCAAATTTGATAATTTTGATTAAAAACAAGGATCCAGTGATTTTCTTCCATTCAAGTGCGACATATACATTTCACTTGGCAGTCACTTAAATTTCAAGTGAATTCATCCACATTCACTTCAGTCGTCACTTGAATTTGAAGTGAGAAAAAATATTCATTTCCCCATCACTTGAATTTCAAGTGAATGTCGGGTTGTGATTGTGTTTATTTTCAGAGTTCAAAATGGCAAATTCTAAAGAGCAGCGTTTAAAGCTTATGCTGGATTTGGATTTTCCCAATTCTTTACTAGGCGATTTTGGCGGTAGTTTGTGTTAAACGTGATGTAAGAAAAAGTTATTTAAAGGTGTTATCATGTTCCAGCTTGTGGGTTGGACTGGACAGATTTTCTGAATTGCAGCAGGGAAGATTTAGAAGTCACACTAGCCGCAGTAACCGATCTGCCTTGGAATTACGATGGAATTTTCCAATCAATAAATTTATGGCGAAAGCGTAATGTAAGTATTTGAAATCGAAGTGGTGTTCTATAAATGTTCTTTTATTTAAAAACGCGAGAGATAATTAACTAGAAACTTACTTAGAAATTCAGATAAATTTCACTCGAACGTCATAGTGTAATTCACTTGACCGGTCACTTAAGTGAATTCACTTGACCCATCACTTAAAATTCAAATGAAATTACGTATGGCGAGAATTTACTACAGATGTCACTTATTTTTTAAGTGAAAATTATTTTGGGTGTATGTGCGTTTATCAAATTATCCTCTACTAAGGGAAATACTCTGAATTCAGCATATTATTCTCTAAATGGCCATTCTCTAATTATTGTTATCAAAAAAACGCTCTCATAGTTCAATTGCGAATTTCATTGAGCGATTCTCTAAACATGAATATTTCTAAATTTTCAATTCATTCATCATTTTCATTCAACATTTGAATTCTGCCATTTCTGATTTCCTCCGATTGTAACTTAAATTCTCAATTTTGTATTTGAATTCATTTGTAATTTTAAAGTACGATTTTAATTTAATACTCTGAACTGTGGGTCTAAATAAAACCCGATTTTAGGTTTTGAATTTCACTAATGAATTGTCTGTTTGCCCATGGTAATTGAATCTAATTCTGTTGTACTTTTTTTTTAGATCCTTTTTTATAATTTATTAACTAAAACATAGCCATTCAGCTACAATGAACTAGTTGAGGAAAACACTCTCGCAAAATGAACTTTTAAAATGTCTTTGTCTGACGTCTTAATGGTACTTCCCAATAGTCATGAGGGAAATATTTATTCTGCTTTCGATAAAGCTCATACCAAATTATCGATAATTAAACAAAAAAAGTTTTGATATCTATCTGTAAATTTTTGAAATCCACAGATTTTTGGATGGCGATAGATTTTGTGAATTGTGAATTGAATTTTGCATTTAGCAGCTCTAATCAGCTTTTTTATTTTCGATTTGTTGGTTAATTATTACGCAATGTTCGCACGTGATGGATTTAAAATTATTATTCAAAGATATCAGACATAATGGTTATTTGAAGGCAATGTAACGAACTCTTAAGTTTCTTTGAATGTTTAAAATATTGTTTTCTCTGGGATTGCATATGAAAAAAAAATGATTCAAAGCAATAATAAAACAACGAAGAACTAGTTAATGCACAAAAACAACAATGGAACGCTAAACAAACAATCAATTATATATTGTTGCTCTCCGGGAAAGGAAATAGGTCACGGTCAATTCCCCCCCCCCCCCCCCCCAAAGCATGCCCAATTACTCTGAATCAATAAAACATGAAAACCGCACTGTGGAGTAAGCCCACTCGGAACAGAACACCCACTGCTGCGCTCAGCTGTGGGCTATGGTCCTTTGGTGGCTTGGAATTGAACGTTAAATATACATTATTATCAGGAAAGCGGCAACTGCATGCATCCTGCCCGATGTGAGCTCTGGAGGGCTAATCGTTGTTTGTCCTTTTGATCCGTATCAACAGTCTTTTTTTTTAAAGAATTGGATTGAAAATGTCTGGTATATGGTTTTTCCGGTTTCGATTGGCTGATGATAGGATGTTTCATTCAAGCAAAAACCATTTATCGCTTTCGCAAATTCTTTCAAACACGTTAACAATAACTTTGCAATCATTTTTATAACTGACGGAAGCATTCTATGACAAATTCTTAAACGTGGTAATTAACGTGGACTGTCCTATTCTAGTTGAACTTTGAGAGCCCGAAAAGCATTTGGTCACGCGAGATCAAACAAATGCCGATTTATTTATTTAACGAAGCCAAAGGCGAATGGGCAGTAAAAGTGGGCTGATGAATTTCGAAATGGAATGCTTAAGTAACAGAGTGTTTCTGCAATCGATTAAATTTTCTAATTTTCGTTAGAGATACGTTCCAGTAAATTTTCACCGACATCTTTCTGTATAACAACATGTTTTACAAAATAAACCATTTCAAATTTATAAGACGGAAAACCACACAGTTCAAAAGTATTGACTAAAAAATCATTTGAAATAGATCTCCATTGCCAAATTTTTTGAAAGGAAAACAACAGTTTTTGAGTACACAGTTCGGTGAAACAGTGAAAATGATAGTTAATGTCCAACAAACTTACTTTTTTAGTAACATCGGCTTTTTCAGGGATTTTTATTCTATAAGATGATTCTTAACAGTCATTAATTGATATCAGAATTTGTGGATAGTAATTTTTCTTTCCCAACAATACTTTCCAGTCATATATGATTGTGTACTTAATGTGTTTTTTATCTCATAACCAGAAATAGAAACAAACATGTCCGTATCGTGATTGAGTATAATTCAGATTGTTTTTACCTCAGACTTTTTTATATAACAGCGATTTGCCGACACATGGATTGTTGCAGTTGAATTCTTGTAAAAGAGATTTAATCACCAACCAAATTAATCCAAAACCCACTGTATGAACAAAATCGAAAATTTAAGATTGTTTTTTTCTGGAACGTCACCCACTCCTTATAACAAGATCAATTGATGACGAACCCGAACCGGAAAGATCCATGTACTGATAATCAACGATTCATTTCCATGTTCGCCGCTGGCATACTGACACGGTAATTCCGTTGGACAACCCCGCTCACATGAGGGTGGAGAGGTGGGCCCGTGAAGATCCTACTTTCCGTAGCAATTATGGCACTAATAATCATTACTCCATCCAATGGCGCGCTGGCTGAGTATATCCATTATTATCATAGCGCAACGAAGTGTTCCGTTACGATGCACGATGAGAATTTTGTTGTGACCATTCAATCACCAGAGCAACATGTCAACTGGACCCGCTTGGCACCTTTAAATTATACCCATTTTCAAATGACACACCCGGGGGAGAGCTTTGAACCCCGAAAAACATTTGGACATTTTAGGCTCTTCCTAAGATAGCCATCTCCAATCACCACGTGGTAAGGTTTGTTTACCTTTCGATTTTTCTGTTGGGATTCTTCTTTTCCACATTCACCGTTATCCACTAAGACCTTATTCTTCACTCGCTTTGTGCTAGTCTTGGCCACAATCATTCAGTTTAAAGTTTAAAAATGTTTGGCTTAAACTGTTTATACAGAATAACATTCGTTAGAAAATCCGCAGTTTTCCTTAAGTTCTAGAACTTTTCACTATCGCTTTCAGTATCTAGTGCGCGTCGCACTCCGTGAAATCACAACCTTAAGTGACACACATCCTTCGACAACCGCGTCTCACGTGCTTCTGAACCTGTGAATTGTTCGTGATGACGATGTTGTTGAACGGGAAAATCCCTCCCCATTTGGGACCACTTTCTCTCCGGGGGGCGAAATTTCACTCTCCATTGAAGAGTCTCCTACAACTGCTGGTGGTACATAGCTTGCGGTATATGATATTTTACTCGAAGGCAGCAAGCTAGCAGTATGTTTGTCCTATGAATGGACAACTACAAAATCTTTTGATCCCGAGCCTACAAGAATAACATAGTCGGAATACTTATTGTTCTTTTCGGCTCTTGCTCTCTGGAGCCACCAGAATGAACCGTGGAATCTTGGTTAAACGATTTTGGCTTAACATACTGAATAAATGACGTGGACAACTAAAGATTAATATTTATTTAACACCCAGTACCGATATGAGAATCCATCGAGATGTACCCCTTGTGCCTCTAAGGGCCTCATATATAATTCCGGGGAGTTGTTCGCTGGAGTCACCATAAGAAATTTTAAAAATATACGGTTGAGGTAAGGCGCCAACGGCTTTTTGAAATTGAGAAAATATAAAATTACTTTTCGATGGAATGTCTTCAATATGCATAAAACGTCAAGATCTGGTGCTAGCAACATTTCTTATGACTTACAAATTCAAGTAAATCCTGGCATACTAGAAGAACATAGTTGAAATTTTCATTGTTCCTTTTTGTTCTGTTCAATAAGTAGCGATTTCTCTCTGGAGCCACCATAATGAGCCCAGAGCTATGGAACATCGCGGTTACGCGGTCAGTTGCCAGTGGCCTGCGGTTTTATCTGCTCATGTACCTACCTACCTAAGGGTCCGGCACCGATTGTTCGACGCATGAGGCCGAAAAAAAAGGTTTCCCCTTATTTAACTTGCAAATTTTTGCCTTTAATCGACTTTCTAGAACTTACGAAATTATTGAGAAAACGACAGTTTCAAATAGAATATTTAAGAAATGGCTTCGAAAATTACTCCGAAATCGTTCCAAACTACATGTACACCATTTAAATATTTCTTAGACATATTAAACTAGATTTTTCATTAAGGATTCACTAGGATGATTCCAAAAAAACGTAAATGAATTAAAAAAAGCAATCTTAATAGAAAGTTTATTTTGAATAAATTTAAGCCGTATAAACTGTTTTAACCTATATAAATTCTGTTGGTGCTCTTTGAACCTTTTCATGATGTTAAAAGCTTTTTTCAAGTTCAGGTTCAAATCGTTCCCGGACTTAGGAAAAAAATACATACCAAATTTGAAACGAATTGTATAGCAAGTTGGGTGCCGCAACGTGTTAAAGTTGTGAGACTGGCGAAATATGAAAAACTATTTTTGAAACAATAAATATCTGTGTACTGAGAAAATAAAAAACAAGGTCAACAGGTTTAATGTTCTTTCGATCCCAACCCATGTCATTTGAATGATTATAAATTGACAAACGTTTCATTGTAGCGTGTTCTGAAACGCTATTTCATATAACAGTCACGAACATTAATTGAAGGACAATATAATTACTTACACATGAAGAAAAAATTTCGTAGATACCACACATTTTAATTTTAAAGCATGCAACTATTCCCAATAACATTTAATGACACATGCTGTGACGTTCAATCAAACGGTTATACATGTGTCAATGCATCGTAAAAAACGGATTTTCTAAATTAAGATTAGTCATTATTACCCACACACAGATGTACTTCAAAAATTTCCTCCCGCCCAGAGCTAGGTGTTGAAACTTTGACCTTGCGTGATACTTTCAACTGGGTCATTGAGATAACTTTGTTCCCGCCACAAAAACTACAATTAAAAGTTTATTCAATCACATAGGTAACAGCGCCACCCCGTAATCGTACTTGTGCGCCTATTTAGCAGTGCATTCACAGTTTGGCTTTGGAAACCACTTCGAAAGTGAAACCATTTTCACAAAGTTGCTGGATTAGGTTGGTTTTCGCGAATGCGGCACCGGGCGTGAGAAAACCACCTCTGAAAAGGAAACAAAATTTGCTTTGTTCTAGTTTTTCGAGACAACCTCAGATCACCTACCGGCCGGGCATTTTATCCGACTCCTGTAGAATTGTTCGTGCAGACAGTAGCAGAGCCACGCAAGTTGCACCGTAGCCAGGATTTTTTCCGGAGACTTTTGTTTGGATCACTTTATTTGGAGGATAGGAATATTTTTCCTTTGGATCGCTTAATTTTTCCTCCCATCCGCGTCCCTCGAAATGCAACGTGAAAAATGTATTGTTCATTGCCTCTTCAGATGCTCCCTCATGAGAAACCGCTCCTAGTGAGAATAGTCTGGGATAGTTGAGCAGAAGATTTTGTCCCAGTGATGATTTCACCAGCAACCAAAAAATAGCGCCTACAAAAGACACTGCACAAACTTCTACGAAGTTTCTGGAAAAGATGAAAACTTTCTGTGATTTGATTGTTGAATCAATTGGCAGAATATTTAACAAACCCGAAGGAAATATAGGCTTTCATTTGAAGCGGTCGCTTGTTTTCGGTTTCGTAGAAAAATCGCTGCGTTCTCATCACGCACGATCTATCTGCACCCATGAAGGGTAACGACCATTTGCCAGCATTGGATTTGTGAATGGCAGATTTTTCCTTCAGCTTAGGCTCGATTTCCGGTAGCTTAGTCTTGAAGAGGTCCCTCCGAATTTTACCTACCTCATCCATGTTGGCAATAGCATGGACAGCAGATGCCCACGTACCGTAGTGAATGAAACCCATCTCTCGCCTTCCCTTCATTTTGGAAGTTACATAAGCTTCAACAGAATTGACCACACCGTCAAATTGCTGCTCCAAGAATACCGTCCCCATGTCCGCGGGAATGCTGTCGAAACCGCAAGCCGAGATCAGATAGATTCCCTTTTCTGCCGCTGCCTCGTGATATTTAAGCTGCATACCCTCCAAAAACTGTGGCTCGCCGCTAACATCGACATGATTAGTTTCAGCTTCCAAACACGCCTGGATTACTGGCTCTCCATACAACCTATAGGGGCCACAACAATTGACTACGACCCGACATTGCTGTGCCATCTGTACCAGTGACTTTTGATTTCCGACATCGGCCAGCACGATCGGCACCCCAGACAGATCAGTGTTCACTTTCTGTCCTATCTCAGCCAAGGTCGATGACAGCTTTTCCTTGTTCCGTCCAGCCACTCCCCATTTTAGTCCGGCAAGAACCTTCACACCCTCCAAGATGGCATACTTTCCGGTGAAACCCGACGCGCCGAATATGATGACATCCAAATTCCGAGCTATCGACCTGGAACGAGGGAATTGATCATTTGTAGTTCGGGACAAATCATTATTTTAAACTTCTTTGATGTTCATTATAATAAAGGTGTACGTATAGATTATAGATCATTCTAATCTAATCTATCGAATCTAATCTAATAAAGTTTAACCCGTATATGTAACTATCGAGGAATTTTCAAATGCCAATATGCGACCACGTTAAAAATCTTCAGAAAAAAAAATTGACGGTCGCCATGTATAAAACCGACCAACCAAGCACACGTTCATAATTTGATGGAAAATTAAAAATTTTAAACATGAAATAATTATCTTGGTACATAATATAATCATATTGGCGGACCACTGTGTTTTAATTCGTTTAAGCAAGAGTGTGGGGCAAAATCCGAAGAATAGTAATGAGGCACGGAATGTAAACAATCAAAGTAGCCAAGAACAAAAAAAAATATTACAAATATTAGGCCTACAATAAAAAAAAGTGTATTCCTGGAGGCAGTAGTTTCAGAAATGTTCCAAAAAAGTAAGTATTGCACTGGGGGGCAAAAGACTACCCCACCAATAAATTTGGAAATAATTATTCTTTCCAACACATCAAGAGCTCCAGAGGAACGATAATCAATATTGATAACATTCGTATCATGACGAAACCAAACACGAACATTTCTGATGTACGAGTACTAGGTACCACTGATTGATTTGGACTCAAATAATACCTCTAGTCTAATCATCTTCGGTCACACAGCTTATCAGATCAGATGGATTTGACATGATGAAGTTAACATCTGGAATCCGACGTCCGATGTTCATGCGAGCATTACTTACATGTTAAATACTGCCAGACTTATGAAGACAACACAAAACTAACGCTAAGTTGGTAGGTATGTACAGTTGTTTACTGAAAGCTTCTTCTCTAGACCGGGTCCACAAAAACCATCTGCTGGTGGCGTCGATAGCCAGCGATGTGATGTAACTATACAGCTGTACTGCCTATAGCTACTATCAAAAGAGGAACAGCGTGTTTTTTTCGGTCAATCATTTGGTTCTGCAAAATTCTCATTCGAAAGCTGCTAAAGAGAAAATCGGCAGTGTTGCTACATTGGACAATGCGTGAAGAGTTTCAATTTTTACAAAATAAAAATGTTTTGTGAACAAGTCTGCTTTCACTTTACGTCTGCGACCAAATTTTTCAAATGAACCTTGGTACATTGAAATTTCAAAATCTAATGATGATTATACACAACGAAATTGCCAATATTCTACTTGTCCTTTGCAGACGGCTAATAGCCGTACCGCGTTCTTTCTTTACCTAAGCAGTTGATGAGACGGATCTCAGCCGTCCAAGTGACGTCTAAGAGTACTAAGAAGTGGACATTAGGTACTCTTTACAAGCTTCAACCACTTCAACTTTTGTCATTCGAGCAAGCTTAAAAAATTTTAAATGAGGTACACCGGGGTAAATGTGAACGGTTTTTCGTATAGTTCAAATTAAAAAAATCAGCAGCGGATCAATTTTGATAAAACCACGTTCAATGTGATGCAGAACATGTTGTGTACGAACGCTGAAGAGATGAGCTTGATAGAAGCAAAGCAAGAAAAGTTATCACGTAAATTGTTATGGACTGCTGCGGACGGTAGATTTTCCCATTGATTTCTCAGGAAATTTTCAACAAATTTTTGTTTTCTTGGTTTAATACGTTACTTTATTGCTAGAACGGTCCAAAATTTTGAAAAAAGTTCATAGTACTATTAATAAGGCATCTTTCAATGAGTGTTGTGTGTAATTTATGTAGCAACAACCGAGATCCGATTTTATCGAAAATATATAGGTACTTATTCCAGAACAAACATGAACATTACCCAACTTTTCATGAAAAATATAGCAAAATTTTGTTGGATGAAGAACAGAAAATTGAAAAGATGTGCAAACATCTAGTCTGTATAAAGCCGTCCACACTTAGCCCAGGTAGGGTTTGGAGACAAAATTTTAGTTTTTCGTAATTTAAACTCTTTTTCCTTCATTTTAACCGCCGTTTCTTTTCCTAACTGGTTGTTTCGAATGTAGAGTTTTTCGTCAAGATCCAGCTAGTTTACGAGACATTTTCAATTGAAAAAGATGCACATCAATTCGACGTCGTAGTTGAAAATAGAAAATTCCCAAAAAGTCGATGTAAACATCCGTTATTGTCGGGATCGTATCTTTTTCACAATTATTAGATGGATTACAAGTAAATTGATCATTCTGCATTAAAAGTTCGAAAAAATAGTGCACAGTATTCTTTTAATAGCCATCGTCCACACTTACCCCGGTGTACCTTACGCCAAAATTTGTACTCTGATTTTATTCTGTAGAACAATGTTCTAGCTAACAATGTCTTGAAACCATCAAGAATGACATAAATACTTAAATATGAGACCATCATAGTCAAAGAAGTATAAGTGACAAAATGGTCGATTTTGAGTTTATGATTCAAAAGGATTCTTTATATCTCAAACTATATTTTACGATTTTTTTCGGATTTTCAAATCAAGCCCGAAAACATTTAACCAGAATGATTTTCCCCCAGAATGACGAATAACCGAAACCAAATCCCAAAATGAACCATTCCCCAGATTTTTTTTCCCAAAATGCAACATTTACCAGAATTTTTTTTCCCAAAATGGACCATTTCCCAGAATTTTCCCTCTCCAGAATGGAACATTGCCTAGAATTCCACAAAATCTAGATTTTTTCCTGCAATTTTTTTTATTTCCCTCTAGTTTAATTTAACTAACTTTTTACTTTTTCAAAACGAACAATTGTTTGAAAGTTTTCATAATTTATTTTAACACCAGTAGTATTTTTTTGTAAAAAAAATCTATTTTTTATTCTAATTCCAGTTTGGATGAATATATATTCAATTTTCTGGGAAATGGTTCATTCTGTCGAAAAGTTTCCTTGGGGAAGGATTCGTCTGAGGAAAAATATCTGGAAAGTGTTATTTCTGGTGTTTGACATTCTGGAGATTTTTCATTATGGGCAAACGTTTTCGGGGAAATAAAGTACAGCCCTTTTACATTCGAAAGAAAAATGCCAACTCTCGGAAAATATATGGTATATGGAAAATGGCCATACAAAACAATTCAAAAGCGTGTTTTCTCGAAATAAGCTTTTATGCACTCATGCCCCTTATGAGGCCCTTAGAGTCGAAGGGGTAAAAACGTATCAAAGCTGTTTTCGAGAAAACGTGCTTCAAAGTTTTCGTTTTTGTCCGTTTTTCATATATACAAAAGTATGGAAATAAAATTTCAAAAAATCTGAAATTTAGACCAGATAAAGATATGGAGAATCGTTTCATGTTAATAACTCAAACAAAATTGATGATTTTTGCACTTTAGTATACCCCTCTGACTCCAAAAAATCCGTTAATCCATCTTTGACTCCAAACGCTTTATATGTACATTTAGTAAATTACCCAACAAACTAACTTGTGCGAAGTTTCAGTTCAATCGGATTCGAATTAGGGATGTTTTAAAACGGTCGAAATTTTGATTTATTTTATCCTCAACAATCACTTAAAAGGGTCCATGATATGAGAAAAATCGAGAAAAAAAATTATTGATGCTTAATGGCTTAAAAATGCATTATTGTAAACATTGAGATCTGGCTTTATTTAAAAAAAAAATGTGAAGTTCAATTTTATTTAAATTTTGGACAGTTAAGTTTTTGAACCATTTCTTCATGATGAGCATTTTCCCAGACATCCATTGCGATCCATCTCAATAACGTATTTAAGTACTAACCAGAAGAAAATTTTAATTTGTGGCGCGAAAACAAGTTGAGATGATCTCATACTCTCAGTCCAGTTAAGCTTGTTTGAAGAAGTTAGTGATTAAAGCGTAGCAGCGTAAGACGTTCTGGAACACTATATGTATACTTTTCGATTAGTCATCGTCCACTTATGACGGTATTCCTTGGTACGTATGTCGTCTTCCAGATACCTCTAGTACACGACAACTTCTAAGTATTTCTGAAAAAATTAGGCACAACTAGAGTTCATACTCGACCTTGGTATGTTCTTGAAGCCGACAGCCACTTTTCAAACATTAAATTACGATTTGTTTCTGGTTCAACCATTTATAAAATTGTTGCATCATGATCGTGCTCGTCAAACTGATCGAACGTGCATGGCGTCCGCTCACATTGCACATTTGTATAGCAATTGGTGAGGAGCAATGCAAAATCTTGAACCCCAAAGTCTCAACTCAACTCAACTCTCAGCCACGTATTAAAATCGCCGGCAGTTAGTTTGCCGTAGTCGTTCGCACAATAGCCACCATATAGGATAGGTATCGTGTACTTTGCTCTGCTTTGGCGTTCATTTTTTGTCCCCCCTGGGATTAAACGTGGAATTGTTGGTCGATAAGGTTTGTGACCGGTGAGTTATTTATTTCATTGGTTTTGTTCGGCTCCAAAATTATGCCGGCCCAAGCTGGATTGTTTGGAGATCGAAAGTTTGTTCTTTTCTCCATCAGAGCAATTAAACTGCTAATATGATTCATGGAATTAAAATTGTGTACATCAAGCATCTGGATACTCACACTTCATTTACGACGCAAACTTGGAGGAAGGAATAATTACGTACCCCTTTATAGGCTCCCCCTTCATTTTAAAACCGGGAACGATTTTCAAAAGGGTCTACAACCTACACTTTTTCGATGTGGTTCAGTATTGATAGAAAGGATTACTCCAGATAATTAAATTAACAATTCTCAAAAAAAATAATTCCAAATTGAATTTACTTACGCCCCTATAAAACATGTGTTTAATGAGGGTCAGCAGTGGAACCTGTCTGTCTTAAACGTTCAGTATTAACGATGATAAAATACAGATATTTGATATAGGTAACTGCTTTTGAAGGAATGATCATCTTATTCATTCACATTACATTATTATAAATTATTCATTTAAATACGCAAAATTTAGCTAACATAAAAAGCAACGTTTTTGGCAAAAGTAAAAGTAATAATTAAAAAAGCTAGCTGCAAACTTTTTTTTTTATTTTTCAATTACCATCAAGACGCCATTCACCGCCCAGTCACCATTTACCGCCCAAAATCACCCTTTTGTGTGTATTTTGAAAAAACTGGGATGTTTTCTCAAAATATAAGACCTGTGTTCTGTGTCGGCATCATTGTTCGACCATTTCACTGAAAAAACATCACTTAATTATGCTAACTATAGCCAGAAATAAAATATTTGGTTTTTCGTTTCCGGTCAAATTATGGAATTCGACGCCTGTTAGCGAACTAAGCATTACTGTACTCCTAGGGCAAAAAGGGTTTTTGTTTACTAGATAGTACCTTTTGGACCTAAAATCAACTTGAAACGATAGTTTTATTTTCGAAGAATAGATTTGCATCAAAAAACTTTCGATTTTTCCAATAGTTGTTGTTTTTTGAAGCGTTTAGTGATGGGCGGTAATTGGTGTATAAAAAAAAGTGTGGGTTCCTAATGACCGGTCACGCACAATTTCTTTGTTTTTAACGCATGTATTGTGTCAAATGTGTAAATTGTAAGAAGCCTTTAGTTTGATTATGTTAGAAAATGATGTTTTATCGCTGAAAGTAACCGGTTACTTGAGGTTGTTTGCCGGGAATCATCATTTTGTCAGTCAACGCACTTTGTTAAAATTTGTACTAAATTTGCGGATGAAAATTCACAAAATGTATTCTCTAAAGAGCCAAAATATGGTTTTGACAGCTCGTTGTATGGAAAATACTAAAAAAAACAGTTTCCGTGTTGTTTAGATAATTTTTTCTTGAGAAAACATTATCGATACCCGAAAAAGTCGAGTGGGCGGTAATAGGGCCAGTTGAACACCCCAAAGTTTAGTTAATTATTTTGAAAAGCGTAAATTTTTCACATTCCACTAAATTTTTTATTTAAAGTAGAGCAGTTTTGGGATGTATTGGAAAAGAAAGCGAATAAAAATCTGCCGTCGTTTTTTTATTACACATGTTTGAAGTTGAAAAACCGCTTAACTGGGCGGTGAATGGCGTCTTGATGGTACTCTGTGGTTAAGATCTTTTCTCTGAAGGTTTTGAAACAGCAATCGAACTTTGTTAATCGTTAAACTGAGTCATTCCGGATATGTTCGATCGAGTTCTAATTTTAAATTGCAACCAAAACCACACTTGTGAAAAAGTGAAACTTTTTGTCCACTCTTTTTTATCGTTCGATTCCACGCAAAAATGCAACTTGCACCGTCCCACGAGGACAACTTCGAATCAATTTTGTATTCGTGGGAGCATTACCGGTTTCCGCGATCTGGTCACACAATGTTTGTTCTTTGCTTTTTCAGCGTTCGCACTTTTCTTAGGAATCTCAAACCAGCATTTCGCATTCATCCATCGGGAACATGACCGAGGAAAAAAGACCGCTGGACGTCATAATATTCGGTGCAACTGGGTTCACCGGTAAATATACAGTACTCCAGGCCATCAAATTGCTGGACGGTTTGAAATGGGGCGTCGCTGGACGAAATAAAGATAAGCTTATTTCAGTCCTTAATTGGGCAAGTACCGATCTTGCGGAGATTCCGATAGTCATCGCAGATGTTAAGGATCCGGAATCGCTGAACGCGATGGCCAAGCAATGCCGAATAGTGGTGAACTGCTGTGGGCCTTATCGATTCTTCGGGGAGCAGGTTGTCAAGGCCTGTGTTGAAGCTGGTACACACCACGTGGACGTTAGCGGAGAACCGCAATACATGGAACGCATGCAACTTCTGTATCATGAAAAGGCTCAGGAAAAAGGAGTGTACATAGTATCCGCTTGCGGTCTTGACAGTATCCCTACAGATTTGGGAACCGTGTTTCTGGAGAATCAGTTCAACGGTGTAGTGAATTCTGTTGAATCCTTCATTGGGGTAACTAACAAATCGCCAAACGCCGGTGGGGCTGTCATTCATTATGGCACCTGGGAATCGGCTATCTATGGGTTAGCCCACGCAAACGAGCTACGGTCTTTGCGCAGTAAACTCTTTCCAGTGCGTTTGCCCAATTTTCAACCTCGTCTCAAGGATCGACCCCTGGTTGGAAAAGTTCGTTCTTTGAACAATAGCTGGTATGTTCCGTTTCCAGGTTCTGATCGTTCGGTTGTCATGCGTTCGCAGCGCTTCTTCTATGATAACGATAAAAAACGACCCATTCAAATGAAGGCTTATGTTTTGTTCAAGTAAGTTGAATTAATTTTTTAAATTGTTTCTCATAATCTGATCATATATTTCAAATATGCAGTTCATTATTGCACGTGATTTTGATTGGAATTTTTGGTGGAATTTTCGCTCTCATGTCACGGTTCAAGTTGGGACGTCAACTGTTGTTGAAGGTAAGCGTACAACGAACACTGTTCATTTCACTCATTAAATGAACTTGATGGTTTCAGTATCCCGTATTCTTCTCGGGTGGATACGTCTCACATGAGGGTCCCTCTGAGGAGTCGATGAACAGCACTGACTTTGCCATTTATTTGATCGGTGAAGGATGGGCAGGGGACAAACAACAGCTGGAGGTCACTAACCAACTCAAGACGCCACCGGAAAAAAAGATCTACGTCAAGGTATCTGGAAACAATCCCGGCTATGGGTCCACATGTGTAGCTCTGCTTCTCTCGGCCACCACCATTCTGAACGAGCATGCCAAAATGCCGTCGACGTGAGTTAAGCCAGTTTATATGACTAAAAAAATAATTGACTTTACTTTGTTTCATTTTTTTCAAGTGGTGGAGTTTATCCTCCTGGAGCGGCATACTACAAAACCAACTTAATCGAAGAACTGTGCAAACACGGGTTGAAGTTTGAAGTTATCGAAAAGCCTAAATAAAAAAGTTTGGCGCCAAATTAACATCACCATTGAAAACTTATATTTGGGATTATAATTATATTTATATAAAATGTATCCATTAATGGTTTAAATACTGAAAACAGATAAAGAACAAAGTATAATAAAAAACTAATAGTTACTAAATTCCAAACATAAATTCTTTCACATAATGTAAATGTCACGTACCAACACAGGAATTTTAAATAGCTTTCCAATTATTAAAACTGAGTTCCACTTATTAAATAGTCAAACCTATTAACTGAATACCTCTTTGCACAACACTAGGACGTCATCAATTTTAATTATAAAAAGATGAAATTCTGACAGAAGGTATATTTGCTTGTGTATCAAACTCTGAAAGGAACAGAGTAATCTTTCTAATGATTCATTCGACAGATTGGTCCATCCTGCACCATCCGCAGATCTACTTTCGGTCCAATCAAATCACGAATGTTATTGATGCCGTACTTGATCATGGTAGGGCGTTCCAGCGAAAGTCCCCAAGCAATCACATTAACACCTTCAGGCACGCCCAGTGGACGCAGCATCTCCGGTCGGAAGACTCCACTGTTACCTACCTCAATCCAACGTTGCAATCCTGGATGGAAACAGAATATTTCCATTGACGGTTCGGTGTACGGATTGAAAGTTGGCTTATACTCCAGCTCGGTAATTCCAAGTTTATTGAAGAATGCATTGAAAGTGCCGATCAGATCCCCAAGAGTTATTCCATAATCAGCGACAACTCCTTCCACTTGATGAAATTCTGCCAGATGTGTGGCATCGAGTGTTTCGTTTCGGAAGACTTTATCTATGCTGAAATATTTAACCGGCTTGAATCCACCCGGTTGGTTAGATATTTTATAAAGCATCCTAGCACTAACTCCAGTAGTGTGAGTTCGGAGAACATTTTTTTGAGCTTCTTCCAGCTTCCAGTCGTACCGATATCCAACTGAACCATCGGTTCCGGACTCGTGAGCATCCTTTACCGAACCCAGAAGATGGGTTGGGAATTTGTTACTCAACTGGGGATGGGATACGAAAAAAGTGTCCTGTTGATCACGAGCCGGATGTTGTTGTGGCACATAAAGCGCATCAAAGTTCCAGAAACTTGACTCCACAAAATTGTTCGTTGGCATTTCAGAGAAACCCATTTCCAAAAAAATCTGCCGAAACTCTGAACGAACTTTCATCAGGGGATGCAACTGGCCGCGTTCAGGATTCGCACCTAAGGCATCGAAGTTGTAAGGTTTGAATTTTAAATCTTTCCAAATACCGGAAGCTAACATTTCCACGGTTAAATCTGTCTCGAGCTTTTTCAAACTTGTCGAAAATTCCGGTCCTTTACTAAGCCGGAAACTTTTGGTAACGGACTCGGCCAAAATTTTCCGTTTCTTGTATTCGTTCTTAACACCGTCCGGTACCTCTTTGTCCTTGCCTTCTGAGATCGCTTTCACATGGCTTCTCACAACATCCTCAATCTTTTCCACCTTTCGCTTGATCAGCGGAGCTCCACCGGATTTGTCCATCAAGATCCACCCATTGGACATGGCCTTGCTAAAACCAACCTTAGCATTGGGGGAGCTTTTCATTAAATCCGCCTGGCTGATACCTTGAGGAGGGACGCTATTGAAAACAACAGCTTCATGACTTCCCTTGGTCAAGATTTCTTTGCCTTCACCGGTCAGCTCCCAACATTTATTGGTTATCTGGAAAAAGTATGAATTATTGATGAAATTTAAACGACAAATTTCATCATTCTTACTGTCTATAAAAATTTCCATTAGATGCATGAATTCTATCTGCATATACTGTAATTAGTAAATTTATAAGGTAAATACCTGATCCGTCTTAATGACATCAGCAGCAGTTGATTCAATACTTTTCACAGCCCCGACAATCTTCTGGTGATCTTCGCCGAAAACCGGCACCAAATCCAACGTATCCACGTCACCATGCTGTTCAATGTACTGGAGGATGCTTTCCGTTAGTTCCTGCATCTTTTGAGTGCTTATGGGAGCTGAATCAACACGGCCAATCAATCCGGAACGACGGGAACAACCGATAGCGCGTTGATTCGCAAAACTGTCAGAAATGCAACGTGTGCGTGTTCATTTTTTGTTGATTACATGTAGCAGAATCCATCTCTTGGATGAACACGCTTCGAATGTCTCTTTTCGATTGGCATTTTCTTATGCCCCCTTTTGCCCATCACTTCAGTTGCTTTGTACGTCCTTCTTAAAATTTATTCAACCAGCAACTTTCCATTTGATAACAACATAATCCTGCGCTTCTGCAGAATTTCATCGCCAATTCCGGTAACAGTGTGATAGGATTATTAAATTGTTCTCAACTGACGGTGTAATGGCCACTGAACGCTGTGATATAATTGCCAAACCGATTACGACGATCTTTTTCGATCTAGACAACACATTGATTCCGACCAGAAAAGGCGATGCAAAGGCATGCAGCAAGGTGAGTGCGTCATGAGAATTAAAATTTTCCCTTGCTCGATTTAGGGTAGGTGACCCGTTCTTAGTGCTTTTATTATAAACCAAAAATATGTTTTGAAAAGTAATAAGTGAATTAGAATGTTTATTATCAAATCCTCAAACCGTAGGCCTGTACAAGTTTATTGAGATACAAATCAACAGTTAACATACTGATCCTAACGATACTTTAAATTTAACACAAAGGAAACAAAATTAATAGTACACATATATGGTACATTCATTTTGTAAAAATTAATATTTTGTCTTGCCAATCATTCAACTTAACGCTGCTCTCTTATATGCAACGTTAAGGCAATATCGAGAACAATAAAATAATAATAACAATTTTTAACGACTCTGAAGATTTTTTTTAATTTGCTCAAATGAGAATTTTAGCATTTAATTAAGGAACATTTTTAATTTATAGAAAATATTCGAAGGGTCCACTGATTATCAAAATACCCTAGCTGTGCATTCGGTATAGACAGCCAAATCTAGAAAACTGGCTACCCGGTCTATTTGTATGTCACAAAAGAGATAATCGAAACAGCATGCGAAGAGAAATCAAAAAGAAAACAAAATAAATGTGAATTTCTGAAAGGGACATGGAATTATTTTTAGAAGCGGTGCTTAAACGTTTTATTGTTACCAGGAATGCCATTGTCCAAATTCTGGTTCTACATTTCTTCTGATTATTAAAAAGGTAATGGAAACATTGTCAAAGTTTCATCAGTAGGTTTAATTGTTTTGTTATTTTAGAAATATTTTCAAATCGGTAAAAACCGAACGAAGGTGCGAAATTGAATTGCTGTTTCTGGTCGGTGAAAATCAGGACGGCTTTTCCGTAACATTTTCTCGGAGCAAGAACATTTTCTCGGGAGAGGTGTGTTGTATGTGTTGAATCCCACTCGATCCTATAGAAGAGGAAAATTGATCCTCATTGACTCAGTCGAGATTTGATCGTGAACCGCTACGGAAGTCAAAGCTTGAGTAGAAAATCCAACACTCGGAAAAGTGCTCTTTGGAACACTCAGAATTTATTCCATATAAGGAAGTACCGTGCCACGGACATCATGTCGGACCAAATAAGTGACCCAATTCGGAAATGTTCGATCATTCTTAAAAATGCCAAAAGTGATACGGAAAAATTTGCAGCACTATTTATGGTCACGAAACTGATCAAGGGCAAGGATTGCAACGAGGCCGGAAAACGCTTGCTGTTTGATTCGATTGGGTTCGATTTCGTCCGACGACTGCTGATTGGAGGCAAAGACGTGCCGGATGCTTCCGCATACCAGAGTGTAGCGCTTTCGATTTTGAGCTGTTTCTGTGAAAATGAGGACCTGGCCACACATCCCGATATGCTTGGCAGTATACCGGTGTTCCTGGGAATCGTATCGACTTGTGATGACGATGAGTATGATGATAACTTGATCGTAATCAATGAGGCTTACCACTGCCTGCAAAGCATCGCTTCATACGAAAAAGGCCGGGTAGCCCTGAGAGAGGCAGGAATTATCAAAAAGTTGGCTGAAATTTATACCCAGCAAAGTTTTCAGATTGACGAGGCATTGACGCTGATCGTGACTCTGGTGAGCCATTTCGGACCGGCATCCTGGGAAGAGGATCCTAAATTATTTCACTCTTTATTGCAACGAGTGTCGTTGGACTTCGAAACGGATCATGCAGAGAGGAAGTTTGAACTCGCGGAAATGATCTCAGTTTTACTGTTTACCTGTCGGAAGGAGTTAATTGCAAAAACTTTGCACGAAGAGATTTGGCCAGCATGTTTGTACAAGGGTGTTAGCGACATTTTGAAGAGCAAAATTGGAAAGGCACAACGTGACCCAACACTTAAGCTGACGGCGAACATTTTGGAAATTTTGGGAATAGAATGGACCTTGAACGATTCGGATAATCCGAAAAAGTTTTTCCTTCTACTGCTACAATTAGCAGCAATCGAGGTTCGCATGCAAATGGATAATAAAAGCTTCAACCAAGTTCTGGTGCAAGCTGATTTGATTACAGCCTGTTTCATTATTTTGGAACTTTCTATAAATTACATGTCGACAGATCAACTGGACCTTGATCAAAAAGAAAAGCAGCAAGTCTATACAGGATTGAAAGGAGCTTTTAGTGCAGTTTTGTCTGTTTTCACTAAACTATCGAACGACACCCGAAAGGACAAATTGCAAAAGAATGAAAAAGCGTTTGCCTGTGCCATGATTCGAGTACTTTGTGCCTGGATGGCTCAAGAAACATCTGCCCTGAAAGCAGAAGTCTTCAAACTCATCCCATTCATACTTCAGCTGGCCAATGAATCTTTCTACGCATCCAGAGATCATCGTATTAAGGCTCGTACCCAACCGACCGCAGAGTCGACCCCTGCTGATGTTCTACGTGTTACACTACCGGCGATGTGCCATCTTGTCGTCGAAGAACAGGCTCGCAAGATATTCCTTAAAGAAAAGCAAGAACAAGTTTTGTTTGATTGTCTCCAGTTTCATTGGACTATTGCCCACTACAAAAAACCTCCAGTGCCACGTGCTGAACGACTGAAACGTATGAATGAACCAGATCCAGAAATGACTCCTCAACAGCTGGAGGACATGAAGGATTCACGAACAGCGATCGTATCATTGTGCAACATTTTTATGAACATCACTGTTTTAGAACCAAAGCTCGTTGAAGAAAGTCCAGTATTTGCTCAACTTCTTCGTTTTATCTTTGAAAATCTTCCAGAGCTCAAGGACACGCCTGATAATCTGGTTATGCATGGACATTTGGCTGTTTTGGGTTTGCTTTTACTCAAACAACAATCTACAAAAATTAAGAAGAATGATTTTTCAATCTGTCGATATATTCAAACTACCATTCGGTTCCTGTGGGATGCCTACAGCATCGACGAATCCAACGATCCCCAGGCACTGGTTGTTTCCCTAGCCTATAAGGAGTACTGGTTTGAAATCATGGAGCTGTGGTTCTTAGGAATGCAAACCATGAGTGGCATTATCAAATTGATACCATGGATTTCGGACTTTGCCATCGAATCTGGTTGGGCAGAAGGCATTATCGAAGTACTCCGAAAAGTCAAAATCGGAACCCTCCCTCCGAATGTAAAGTTGGCTTATGAAGACTTCCTGTCGCAACTGGTCGATGCCAACTCGTCGGTTGCCGCTGTGCTGAAGAAAGCTGACGCTCTCAAAGCCTGCAGGAACCATCGGATGATGGAGCTCGGAAAGAAGCTGTTTGGCGATTAGGATGTAGATTTTGCAAGCTTTTTATTTGATAAGTGATTCCTAGTGATTTTTGTGTTTTATTCTATACAATGTGTACTTCAAAAGTATGTTTTGCCAATAAATCAGATACCTGTATAAAATAATTTTCTCAACTCAAACGTTCTTTCACTGAGAAGATCGATGAATCCATGGGTGGAGCAGTTATTTTAAGTAGGTCACGTTGCTAGATGAAATGCAATTCTCCTCAATCTCCATTTTGTTGAAACAATTCTCGCTGTAGGAGGAAAGAAAAACAAACCCCCACAACGTTCTGGCATGGATAAATTTAGAAACTTTTCTTCACACATCCCAATGCCGTGTTTTCACCGACAAACCCGATCGAGGCTGTTCTGTCGAACGAAATTCCCAGCTTGTGCGTGTGCATGCATATTAGTGAATTCAACGTTCTACGAAAATCGTTTCATCGTGTTTTTCCCTTTTATTTTTCTTGTTGATGATGGAAAGAAACTGCTCATTTTGGAAAAGCAACGGTTGCAGAAAAAGCTATTAACGTCCACCCACGCCCAACGTTGATTACTTGGTATTACCACGAGACAACCTTTAGAAAAAGTAATTTATTTAAGAAATTCGTTTTTAGAATGTTTAACACGTACCAAGCGCTTTTAAAGTTTGGAATCGTTTCATTGCATCAAGCTGTTGGACGGTATTTACGACAGTTTTCAAGTGGTTGATCTTCTGGGGGATCCCTATCTTAAAGTAATGCTTCATAAGCATGTTAGCCATTAGTTCCGAGCGGTTAGAGCAGCTCACAAATTTGTAGCTTATTTGGCACGACGCAAATTTGTGTTTATTCAAGAAAAGCAATTTCCCAATTTATTTTTGGAAGACAACAGCTCTCCATGAAATAGGAATTTGATTTTCGAATGATAAAATAAAATTTTAAATCGAATGCACATAACAGCATTTCATTTTTTTTATTTCCTTAATCATTATGTAATTTGTTATTATCTTTTTGCGAATGCAACGACGGTGAAAAACAAACGATGCCGAGAAACGTTTTAGTCACTACACACTACGCCGAATTATTTATATCACAACACGTGTTCCGTCTTTCGATCCTCCGAGTTGAAGTGAGGTTCGTTCTTGGGCAAACTGAGAAAAAAATCACCTGCCCCGACCAAGATCGCCGAGCATATTTTTCGAACAACAAAATAATGGGAAAATGTCAATGAACGAATAGATATTTTTCTCTGTTTCCTCAATGTTTTTAAACCCTTTTATCCGTGTCCCGTATTGAATATGACCCTTCAATGTTTTATAAAATAACTCGTTCTGTAAATTGAATTTTAAAACATAATATGATTTGATTTAAAAATATAAATGATAACTTTTAGCGAACATTTTAAATATATAAATTTATGCAACGTTACTTTTGTCTACTAGAAATGGTGTTTAAAAGTTGAACCGTTTTTATACATCGCTTTAAGCCAAAGGGTTCATGTAAATGGAAAAACGATCACCTTTGACTGAGTGAGGTATACCAAACGGTCTTCCAATCTTTGTTTTACCGTAATGCTGAAATTTCAGATTTTTCCTATAAATTCCTTATATCTAATATTTTTTCATGAAATGGCTTTGAGTAGTACTTTCTCAAAATAATCATTTTTAAAGAGGTTTTATAAATATGAAAAGTTTTTTCGAAATTACAATGATTCTCTCTTGGTAATTAGATTTTTAATCCACGCGACCACGAAATATGAGCACATCGTCATTTAAAATGTTGATTAGGATATTCGGAAGTTTTTTGCAAACGCTTTTACTTTTTAGATTCCTCGCTCTTAATCATAGATGGAATGATCTCGGTATTTATAGCGCTACACGCCCACGGATGGAAATAATTCGGGGACACGATTTTCAAGAAGGAGAAAAAAAAACTTGTTTTCAACCTATCAAGGGTTGACGCCAAGCCAAATAAATCATTAATATTTATAGAAATGTTACAAGCAATAACGTAGAACAAACGTCATTGATTACTTTCATTATTTTTTAGCTTTGATCGACATTGCTTGGAAATTCAGCCAAGGAATGAGAAACATAATCAGATGAATTTCAAAAGGTTTAAATAAAAGACTTTAGTACAAGCAAAGAGAGACATTACTTTGTTATTTATGTTTGAAAATTTTCCTATCATTTTGCTGAATTGAATATTTCATTCATTTCATTGATAGCAAAATTTGGTATCATTTTGCACTAAGAGTCTGCTCGGAAGCTTTCCAATGCTTCGGATACTCAACATCGATAATTGATCATGTCGAGGAATCTGTAGGGAAGTAAGGAATCTGGTGTGAAAACAACCAATAAATTATTATTTTTAAAAAGTTATACATGTTTAATTAGAGGATTTTTAGCAACTGACAGGAGCAATAGAAAAAAACGTGTGGATACGTTTGTGATCACTTCAAAAGATTCATATCAACTTTGTACAAATATGAGCACAGCTCTCTTACTCAATCAATTGTCGACTTTGTTCCCAAATGTGGTCGAAACTTGGATACTACATCCGGATCGTCCCGTAACTAACCCTTGGTAAATTTTCTACCATGAAACAATGACAGAATGACCTCACGTTTAGATCTCAACTCACATCGTTTGGTAAGGAAAAAAAATGGAACAGTTTAGAGACTTATTGTGCCACATTCTGGCAGTCGACGGAGTCAAGGAAATGCGCTGTATGTCGGTCGTTGATACGCATTTCGAAATATTCCGGGTTGGTTGGCATGAATGATGGTCGTCTGCCAGTTATCCGCCTTTTTGTTTACACAGTTTTTTCCACATAGTCGTTTGGTTCGAAATGTGGTTGTTGGCTATTTTTAACTTTCTCTGAAACTGTTACTACTTCAGCAGGTTGCATATAGGAAAGTGACTCCGGTTTTGAATTGCGTTATCTGGAGCGAATGTTGGCCGTTAGACTTTTTAAATCTGTTTTTTTTCCTAATATGTATTTTAACGTATTTTTAATTACAGATCGCGGATTTGCTTCAAAACGAGCACGATTTATCACGTGATTTGGCAATTGAAGCCAGTACGACCTTTCTATCGTTGCTGAGGCGCTGTCCGGACAATCCAGAATTTCCGTTAGCCCAATGGCGCATCCAACTTTGGGAAGACGCTCTTCCTGTCGATTGTAAGCACCTCGCACCGGAAATCTACCCCCGCTGGTTGGAGTATCGCATCCGCTATCAGTCACCGGGATCGAACATTATCAGCATGCTTCAGAGTCTTCACCTTCGATATAACCTGGGCATCATCACCAACGGCCCCTCGGCAGCTCAGTGGGAAAAAATCGACAAACTAGGTTTGGAACATTTTTTCGATTGCATTCTAGTTTCCTCAGATTTACCGTGGGCCAAACCGAATCGGAACATTTTCTACGCCGCGTGCCACTACTTAAATGTGCAGCCCGAGGAATGCGTCATGATTGGTGACAAGCTGGAAACCGATGTTCAGGTGAGTGGAAATTCGTCCTTGCGTATGTATGTACCCGGTGCGCGAATGGTCGATCACGTGTGCTTGTGCTTTGCGTGAGTCTATTTGTATGTCTGTATGCGATACGTGTACGTGTGATGCATGAAACACAATCCATCTAAATCGAACACATCCCAGAACCACAAAAGCTTGTTGTCACAAAAGTCACAAGAGCAAGTAGAATGCCAACAAAGCCACACTATGCTTGGCCTGTTGTGGGTGGATCCTGCCATGATGCGATTGCATTCTGCACGCTGAAACCCGAGCGTCGGTGGTCAATAAACAGAAGGGATCCTATTCGTCGGTGGTAAGTTCCGCCTAGCGAAATCACAATACATTTAGTTTTCCTAGAATCTGAAACGAATTTCGCTATTTGGTAACGTTGTAGAGAAGTTGCACTGGAATAGTACTGGCTGGCTTAAGCGTCCTCAAGATTTTTTTTTATCATATATGAATATAGCACTTTTGTTTATACTAACTTTATCGAATTTAATGGCCATTTCAATCATAAGGAAATCAACGAACTTCGTTTCATCATACAAAACCACGTGCTTCATTCCAAAGGCAATGGTTAACATAGAAAATTATCGTTACTGTGATGTAAACGAAGGCTCAAACGAGGCTTCACAAAAGTACCATATTCCTAATTCTGCACAGTCCCAAACTCTGCGCATTTTCATGTTCAAAAAGAAATAATTCCAACATGACTTGATTCTTGAGTACTCTTGAGTAAAGTGTTTTTCACATTAGAACAATGGGTTGATCAATGTGCAGAATTTGACACCGTTTGTTTACTTATGTAAACGCTGTTGGATGAAGAAAAAGCCAACTGGTATTCCTGTGCAATTTTCTTCTTTCAAAATCCTTTTATTCAAGGAGCAAAATTCTAACCACATTCGCCATGTAAACTACTTAAAATCATCATACAAATTCTAATCCCGCTGTGTTCTTCGTCGCTTCGTCTGTGTTCGTATTTTTCCTTCTCTCATTTTATGCTTACTCAACATCACGGAATCGCAAATCTGCAAATCTAATACAGGGTGGCATTGAATCGAAACTTGGCGCAACCGTGTGGCTTCCCCTGCCCGCAGACCTGCACTTAGGGCACGATCGCTCACTAGCCGACATCGAGGAACAGTACCGGCCGGACTATATTCTGTCGAGCGTGTTGGATTTGCCGAACATTTTGCCAAGATCAGGCGTTTCTTTCGGATCCAGGGCGTCTACGGTGAACCTGCAACAGAAAACCACACGCAATAGATCGGCCAGCTATAACCGCTTCTTGCCAGATGTTCCGGACCTGTTTAGTTCGAGCAGCAACTCGTGCGACAGTACTGCCAGTATGGACGGCAACTGAAAATCCCCTTTTATGTAAGGTTAAAGTCCAACCCTAGCATTTTTTTCCCCGATTTTAATTCGAATAAGTTCGAATATTAGTTTATTGTCCATAGGATTGTGCGTTAGACTTTTTCGTGTAGTACAACACCATAGCTCGATTTATTTTATGTCTTTTTAACATCAGAACGTTTCATTTATGTTATGAATAGGAAAAATAGGCTTAGGTTTTTAAAGCACAAACAATATTTTTTACTCCCTGATTAATTTAAAGATTATATTTTTTTAGCTGTATTTTCCTGTAGCGCTTTAGCTTTTTATTAAAATGATTTTCGAAAACCTATCAATTAAGGTGCGGTGTAGTAGAAACAATAAAACTGGACTTCTTCCCTCTTGTAACACAAAGAGTTACGAAGTACCTGATGAGTAAAGCTTAACAACTTGATGTTTCTATAGCAGAGTTTTTATCCAAACACAAATACAATATTCTGGCTGGCCAGAAATCTACTATAACCCTGCTTTACTGTGAACCTCACTTTTCGAGCAGCTATTATGAATAATCGTATTTTCCATTCTATAATAGTTTTCTACTCGAGTAAGCAAATATCTAAGAAATCGTACCCACAGAAATGAAAAATTACAAAAACATAAAATAAAGTTTAAATCGTAAGTGAGGAGCGTTAACAACAACATGCTCGTTCAAATTTCATTATACATAGGTTCGATTCTAAATAAATCAGGCAGCAATGCATTGAAAAATAGAAACGTCTCATCGGAAAGATGTCAAACACAATTGTAATCAATCATCACAAACGAACGAGCAATGCCACTAAAAAACACTACATTAGTGTAACAGTACGCAGAACCATAACTCTGCTATGCTTTCGATGTCATAATAGAAACTAGAATATATGAAGTCAAGAATAAAGCTCACGCCGACGTGTTTGTTTGATGCACTTTTTTGATAGAACTTAATTTGTTTTTTTCTTATGCCGAACAATGTCCCGTTTCATTATTAAAATTATATTGACAATATATAAATCTACACCAACACATTGTTCTGATTCTGACATTCGTCGGAGATCTCAGAAATGTCGACTCGATACTTTATACTGAATAATTCTTTAAAAACATGGTAATCTTGAAATTGCCTTCAGGAAGACACATTACTCCTTTTATACATATTTTTAAAATTCTTCAGCGTGAAGCTTTTTTAAGTACTTTACACTCCCACTCACACTGTTATACACCTCATCAACTGGGCTGCATAAATCGAAATAATTTGAAAACCGCTGAAAAGAGGTGCTGTTAACTATTTGAACACTTCTTGTTTTCTGCGTTGCTCTCGTGGGAGAGCCTCTTAATGCTTTTTTCGAAATCATTTCCCATCAAGTGACAGGCAATGAATTTTGGATATTTATAACCATAAGAAGTAAGCTATAAGGATTGTGATATAAAATTAGGCTAAACAATCTACCTTAGATAAGTTCAGGTTTTTTTTTATCACAAATGGTCGCATTTGGTCTACATATATTACTTAGTTTTATACAATTATCTAAAAGACCTTGTTTCGAATAAAAAATCTACATCGAATAAATTAAGCATTGCAAATACGTTTCGTGACTAAAAATTGAGCTAATCAATGTTTACCTAGGAATTTGGGAGAGGTATATTTGAGCTCGAGTTAAAAAAATCTTCTACAAGGGAATATGTAAGTAATTTATCTGATCAGTGACAAACGTCAATATTCAAAACGTCATCAACGTAGAAACTAAAGTTGCCCTAAGGAACTAGGAAGTCATAATTAATTTCTCTGAAATTTTCAGAAATTCGGTAAATCTAGGTTTTCTGAACCTTTAAAAATATATAGTGACGTTTTGATGTTCAGAACATAATTCTTACTAAAACTCGGTTTACAAATCTTTTAAAGTACGGTTGATGATTTGCAAAGTTCTAAAGTGAGGAAACCGATCTTATGATAACGCAGTTCTTAACGCACTTTTCTCATTCAAATATGTATTGTGATTGCCCTCGTCTAGTACTGCAGCAAGTGGACCGTATTGACGTGGCGGCGCAACGTGGCCTTGTGCTTAAACTGTGACAAACACTCCTGGCATTGATGGGGATATTCACTCGCGTGGATCTTGATATGTTCAGCCCAGTGGGCCTGCTCCAGGAAGCTCTCTGTACAAACGCGACAGCGATACTTGGTAAAAGTAAAACAGGTCCTATTACGCACATGCCGGGCTAGTGATGGAGCATGCTGGAATTGTTCCAGACAGTTTGGACATTGATGAGGTCTGTAGTGCTGACGTGAATGCTCCGTCAAACCAGTCTCCGTTTTGAATGATTTCGGGCAGTACCGACACTTGTACTTGGCATTGCTATCGCCACTCGATAAGATCGGAATCATCGGTTTCAAACGAGGGCGCTTTATGGCCATCACTGAAGGCTTTGACGTACATAGAAGACTAAAATTTCGCTTCCGATAGGAATGCGGCCGAGACAATACATTATTGGTGCTTGTTGAATCCGTACTTATTCTAACAGTTCTATCGACATTAAGATTTATTCCTACTCTAGATTGCGCTATTTCAGTCTCGACGATCGTTGGATTTAATTCTTTAATGTTTGTATCGGCAATCGTTTTCTCAACAGTGATTAAAGCTCCTGAAACATTTGCTTCGTCCAGTTGCTTAGATTTGATAAGTTCATCAACCCGTTTGGCTTGAGACCGAAAACGGTAGAAGTCGGCTAGCGAACGGCGACATCCACCGCAAATAGAACAACCAGGTTCATCTTCGGGCGAGAGCTGCAAAATTGGAATATTATATTTAGAAAAATTACGTTAAGTCGTGAATATACATAAGTATCTAAAAGTTAATGTAAAATAATCTTAAAAACTAAAGTTAATGGAAAGCTTTACATTATACATTGTTGGATTTTTGAAATTGTTAAGTAGAAGTTTTTTTTTGTTTACAGCTAGTTAATTGAAAGCCTTTTAAAAATTATGGCGTAGAATTAAGTCTTACTGCAACACTATATTGGGAAAAATTGGAATTTGTGAACGAATTTCGCTGTCACGAAAATAGCCTCTTTAACGGACATCACATCTAAAGGATTATGAAGTCATCCCCAAGCCAAAATAAATAAAAGAGTAAAAAAAAGAAAACACGGAAGCCCTGCCTCTTGATGGATTTTGATTTTTCCTGCCTACTAAAGGTATAAAAGAAAGGGCTCGTCGGTCGACTCGGTTTAGGGGTTTATGTAGGGATGAATCACCAAAGGGTGAAAATCCTGTACAAAAAAAAATGTAACATGGTCCGATTGCAATATAGTCAGATTATGTTGCACGGTCGGATTATGTCACATGGTCCGATTATGTTCCATGGTCGGATTGTGTCACATGGTCCGATCATGTTGAATGGTCAGATTATGCCACATAGTCGATTATGTTGCATGGTCAGATTATGTTGCATGATCTGATTATGTCACATGGTATTATGTTGCGTAATCGAACTATGCCACATGGTCGATTATGTTGCATGATCTAATTATGTCATTTGGTCCGATTATATTGCATGATTGGATTATGTCACAAGGTCCGATTATGTTGCATGGTCATATTATGTCACCTGGTCAGATTATGTTGCATGATCGGATTATGTCAAAAGGTTCGATGATGTTGCATGATCGGATTATGTCACATAGTCCGATGATGTTGCGTGATAGGATTATGTCACATAGTCCGATATTGTCACTTGGTCGATTTTTTTGCATGGTCGACTATCACATAGTTGGATTATGTCACATGGTCGAATTATGTTGCATGATCAGACTTTGTCATATTGTTGAAAATTGTCATACAGTCAGATATTGCCATTTTGACACTGTCACATGTTGATCATTACGAGAATACAACAAAAGTTCACTTATTGACAAGAAAAAAATTGCGTAATTCTATGTTTAGCGGTTGTAGCTAAATTACCACCTCCTCAACTTTTTTTGTGTAACGTCACCAACAAATCGGAGAGCACTGTTACTGTTTTGTTGATGTACGAACAAAATTGAATTTTGCTTTTCGAGACGTCAATAAGGGTCAATGAGCCGACGACGCTTCTTTAAATGGCTTTCTTGGACAATCGAACAACGGCTATAAATACCAGTAAATGACTTGACCTCAGAGTTCTTATCAGAATATTGCCAACAGGAAAGCAGATGAGACTGAATGAAAGAGTTCAACACACTTACCCTAATGTTGGTACATTCAAATACCAACTCAATCAGCTGAGTCGTTTTCTTCGGTAGAACATTTCTGGTGTCGTCATCTTGACCCACATCATTTTCGCCATCGTCAGCAGAAGCAGAACAGTTGACGGAATTCTCAGTCACAGCAGATGGAACCAATTGGACAAGATTGTCCCTGGCTAGACAAAGCCGACAGAATGCGATTCTTTCCGTGGGACTTTAAAGAATTGAAAAGCATAATCGACAGCTTAATAAATTGATTCCTTCTGATAAGCATAATAATAATATAATATCTTTGATAATACGTATCTAATTATTCGTACTTACAGCTCGAGTTTTTCCAGTTCAATTAAGGCTCCATTTTGTAACATTTTCTTTTGATTTGTTCGTCACAAACTAAATGAATTTCACAACTTTTGTGATATTTTTTTGTCGACGTACGTTTATTTCTGCACTTAGCTTCTCTTTCGAGTGCTTGTTTGGGAACTGAAACTGAAAAATTGTCGTCCCGTTTCACAGATTACAGAACCTATGACTTTAATAGTCGTTTGTGCCTAGCTTGGCTTGAACACTAACCGTACCGTTGTTGGGTGTTGTATTACTGTTTTGTGTATACAACAACGTATACGGGCTCTTCTGCCTTTTTTGTTATTTCGCTTCTTCCTCCCTCCCACCGAAGGACGCCGACGCTTTTTTCTCTCTCACGGAATCAATTCATTCCATTCATTAATAAATTCTTGAATGAACTCTCTCATCTCTCTCATTCTAATTACTTCATGAAATTATTAGAGTGTTTCAAAAATTTATGAAACAAATAATCAGTCTTGAACCAGTATTTTAATGAAACCACAGCTACTAGGGAGCCATCACGAAAATTCTTAAACTTAAAAATAATAATATCAATACATGCTACGAACACTTGAAATGCCTAAAATATTATCAGTTGAGAGGTTGAGTCACAGGCTTAGCTGTGCTCCTGGCATCCCAGTATCTAAAAATGTTAAATGAACGAATCAGTTTACCTCTGTCAAGTTCATTGGTTCATTTGCTTTTACGTTGTTTTGATGGATTGTTGCAATTGTTGTTTCCTTGTTTCTTATCAGATTTCGTAACATAGAAGGAAACTACTGTATCCTGTTAGATTTTTTTAAAATTAAATTTCGAACATTCCACATAAAACCAATAATGTCTTCAAGCAGAACACGTGTTCTCGATTTGTACAAGAGGGTAATATCTGTTCCAAGTTTGTGCAAGTTCATGGTTCTATATTGCTGATAAAGAATTCCCATAACACACAGCTCCAGTACCTGGGTCGCGATTATCCTGGCGGACCGGATAAGTTCAGACAAAAGTGCTACAATGCCTTCAAGCGACAAAGCGGCGAAACCGATCCTGCCAAGATCGAGAAGGCGATCGGACTCGGGGAGTACGTGGTCAAAGAAATTGAAGCCTTGTACAGCTTGCGCAAGTACCGCGCCATGAAGAAACGATATTACGACAACTGACGACTTGTTAAACGAGATAATCATAAACTGTTGTCTCATCAAAGATGAAAGAAAATACTTTAAATAGGTTTATAATTATGGTAGCTATATGAGCGAAAGATGGAAATACATGTTTGTAAGATAAAATGTAGGTAGAGAATATTAATGATATTTCTAGTAAATGCTTTTTCCTGATTTAGAGTCCCTAACTAAAAAGAATTTCTAAGGGAAAGTGAATAAAAAAAAGAGAATACTTTAATCTTGAGTCAGTTTGTACGCGAATTTTCGGATAAATGAAGCTTTAAAACAAGCATGGATTAAACTCACTCTAGTTTTTATTTCGGGCTTTTTAAAATTTACTCTTATCCCCTACAAATATACGATAAATATATGTATAGACTTTGTTTTCGACACTTTCGTCGGCGAAATTTCCGTTTTTATTTGTTCTGTTCTTGTTTAAAAAAAAATCGATATAATTTCAATATTCTGGCTGATTTGCTGCATTAAATGGATCATTTGGAACCTGTTCAATTTCAGTTGAAACTGCAATACAACCGTTTTCGATTAGTTTGAATCGTTCGAATACATCGTTAATCTAGTTGCTCATTCGTGTGTCAATGGAACTTAATTTCAAAAAGCACTAAAGTGCTCACTTTACAATTCCTGGAAAGCTCAAAATACGATTTGTGGTCCGGACATTTCGTAGGGATGGGAACAACAGTTTTCCCTTTTTGCAAAGCCATTACGAAAAAATATCTCTCAGTTCCTGTTTTGGAATGTGAAATTGAAAATAAAAACACTGAACTCATATTCTATGTAGGGAAATATTTTCTACTAAACGTTAATCAGAGATGAATGTTAATCAGATGGTGCTAAACTAGAACAAGAGACTAGCATTTTATCCGCAAATAACGCGACGTATTATTTTCTCTTAAAATGGTACCACTTTTCTTTGTCATATAGTATAATGGTTGGTTCTCATTCATTTTTAGTAGATTCGATTTGTATTTATATTTTTAACCACAGGCACATACATTTATCCATTTCCTTCACTTTTTTTACTATTGTATATTTTTATCAGCTGACTTAGAGTGTTGGTTTTCTTTTTCGATTTTTCACTACCAACGTTAAAAAATTTCGCGAATTCTCTCGATTCTCAACATAAGTGAACAATGCAGTGGAAACTGATGCCTTCTAAGATTTTATTTTTGATTTTGTCGTTTGGTTTATTCCTTAGAAATATATTGAGCCTTTTCGTAGCGCAAAAGAAATAAATAGCACATTGCACATGTTCAACTTGTTTCGGTTTTTCTTTTCATCTTTCGTTATTCAGTCCTACACGAAAATTCTTTGTTAATGTCTTGTTATCAATTAACTTATTAGCTACAACGGTGAGTTTGTTCTGTGTTAATTTAGTGCTAGGTGTAGTGTGTGCGTGTGTGTTTGTGTATGTATGAGTAAGTGTGTATGTTAGTTAAAAACTGTGAAAATGACTGTTCTCAGGTTTAATTGTAGAATACTTGTAGTAGAACTTCTTATTTTCTAATAGTAATAGTAGTTGTACATAAAGTGAATCAGTTGACAGAAAAATTGAGTTTTTTATCGGCACAGAAACATTGAAAACGACAGTTCCTTTAAGTTTTTTTTCGTTTGTATAGTTGTACAATTAGTAGTTTTTTATGAGTTTAATGGGTTTTTTTTTCAAAACTATTTGAATGTTGGTGCATCAAATACCCTAAATCTATATTAACTCTTCGATATAATTGAAGTAAATTGTGAGACGTACTATTAAACTATGTACAATTAAAACAATATTTTGAAGATCTGTAGTACATATGGATGGGATAATGGGGTTAACGCATTTGAAGGAATAACAACAAAATGAAAAAAAAAATAGACGAAGCATGAAGAATTTAACTAAAAGTCAATAAATAAAAAATCTTCTTAAACTCTATGTAACTGCCAAACGTGTAAAATTTGCCCCGGTTAGTATTTCAATCGTTTTAAAATTTACGTAAAACTAGTAAAAAGAGGAAAATGCAGATGAGTCGGCTTCTCTGCTGCTGCTTCCACCACTGATATTACTGTTCTGGGACGATGGTGAAGCAGACAATGATGGTGCCAAATACCAAGTAGCCGTCGAAGGCGCTTGTGGATATGATGCTCTTTCCACCTGCACGATCGACGAATGCCGATTTAGATAATGGCGTCCGTTAATCGACGGTGACGATGAGGATGATGAGGATAATGCTGCTGGATGGAAGTGATAACCAGTCAAAACTTTTCCACCACCAATACTACTGTTGCTGCTGCTGTTTTCGCTGTTGGTAGAGGCTAGATTTGACTAACTGCGCATACGTTTTGCACTCGGTTCCAGTTTTACATTGACAACTTCAAAGTCGGATGTGTATAGCATACTGGTCATGTCGGATTCCGTTGAGTGATGAGTTTGATGCGACTGGTTTTGGTGCTGAAGCGATGGCGAATGTTGATGGTGTAAAGGGTTGTCCTTCTATAATAAAAAAAAATCGATTTCAATATTGCTAATAACAATTTCTAAGAATAATTTTCAAGTGTAACTCACCTCGCCCATCACTGCGATAGGTGTTGTCTGTGTTGCCTCAGCCACCTTATGTTCGATAATAAAGAACATGTATTCGTCGTACAGCAGTCGTATCAGATGAAAACTTCCAAAACTACCGGCAGACCGGAGGGTAAGGTCCCGTATCACCATCGAGCTATAGAAGCTCCATTTGAGCAGAAATTGTCTGGCAGCACTAACGAAGGAAGATTTTCCTCGATATTCCTCGAGAGCATCATCCACCACGGCCCTCAGCCAGCTGGCCCACTGCTCTAGAGTATTTTGCTGTTGCAATGCTGCTTTAAAATCCTGTTCCAGTCTCTGAACGGTGGCTGTATCACACTGACAGATCCAAGAGGCCTGCTCTTGTACATTTCGAAAGTCGACTCGGTTGAGGTCGTTCAACATCTGAGCTATCTGAGTACTGTTTTGCAGGACAGCTCGTGCAGCCTGTGCCAGATGATTGAGAGATGTGTATCGTCGCAAAGTTTGGCCAAAAGCTGACACTGCCGAAAGTTTAATTGTGACTATCTGTTCCGGGCAACCACTCATTGCTGAAGAAAGCCAGTTTTCTAGATTTTTAGCAAAGTTTCGTATCGCCTGAGTGAGCCCGGTCGGTATGGGGCGCAATACGTCCGGGATCAGAACATCCACCATGTTTTGGTAGAACAGGAAGTCAACCTGTGAATTCAAAGAAAAAATCGTTTAATAAAATTTATTTCTTGTGAGAAAAACACTATTTTTTATGAACAAACCTGTTTGATAAAATTCTGGATAGCTTCGCACTGCGTGAGCACATACAGCTTCGATTTGCTGAGATACTTTTCTTCCTCGCATTCATCAGTGTTGTTGTTGTTATTTTCGGCTCGCCAAAATTCTCGCCACAAAGATTCGATGGTGTTGAAATCTAGATTCAGAATGGCATCTAGAAAAGCTTCACAGTGCTCTCGGTAGATCGAGCGTAGAGTATCGACATCGTCCAGTGTGATGTCCTCCGGAAACGGATGACTCAAGCTGATCATCGGGAACGTCGGAATAGCACCAGTGGCATCGCCCAAGTACTATGGGTTAAATTAAGGGAAAGTTATTTAACGGAATTAGGGAAACCTTTGGAAATAACTCACCTGCGCACATGCCTCCGGGATGTCATTCTTCATGATATTTTTCTTAGATCCACGATGATTGACTGTGGATGAATGATGCATTCCACCGGAAGAACCTCCTCCTACTCCCCCATTTCCCATACCGCTCATTGCGTTGTGATTGTGGCCATGGTTGTTATTGTTAGTAATTTGACCAGCGCCAGTTGGTTTCGAGTCATCCATAGCGGTGTTGAGCGACGATCCGGGTTTGATCCGAATACCGTAATAATGATACTTGCTGTTGCCACGTGTTCCCAATCGACGCGTCCTAAGTCCGTTGAACACCGATCGAATGAGTTTTCCGAAGCTAGCCGCGTTTACCGCATCAAGTTTGTGATCGTTGCAGTGACGCATGTAATGGTTGTACAGTGTGGATCTCGGTAGACTAACTCCTTCGGCTGTTTCGTAGTTTTCCACCAACCAAGCGACCTGTTGTTGGCATAGAACAAAAATCATGTTGTTAGGTATACGGACACAACGAATTTCTGTTATTGCTCCGGGTAACCGAGTCCATAGCGAGCTGCCAGGTGTTGGCATAGAGCTTCATTTCTGCTTTAAATTATAACCATAGATACAGTAAATGCATTCAAACAGTCGTTACAGGTTCAAACTACATACCTATGTAGTTACTAATGGCAACGCGCTATCGAATTTTTGAGGCCCAATGAGCTTCTACCGAAAACCGCTTTGAGGTTCGGGAACACGCTCTAAAGCAGGCATGTCAAACTCGTTAAGGTGTGCGGGCCGCATTAAAAATTTTCTATGACGTAGAGGGCCGCAGCCAAAATCAGTTAAATCGGTACATTCAGCTTTAGTTTTTTTTGCAGTAATATTTTACATAAAAATCAGTGGAGTTTTTTTTGTGACAATTTAAGACGGGGCTACGCGG